>NC_060178.1:82859397-83116897 GCF_021184085.1 Oncorhynchus gorbuscha | reverse complement strand
ATATGATTTGGAATCGGAGCTTTCTGGGCGTTAGAGATCTCTAACCATATACATTAAAACCTAGCGCATAGTGATGCGTCGTTCGCGAACTAAAGTCTCTTTTTGAACAGATATTTTTGGTGAACATCGCGAACTGAATCACATCGGTGAAAGAGCCTTTCATTTGGCTCCCTGATTTGCATACTGCTGCTACCATAGCCGCGGGAAGTAGGGGTGCTGCAACACCCACTGATAAACAAAATATGAAACTAGGCCTTTAGTGCTCCTATATGAGGGAGAAAAATACTTTCCAGCACCCTCCACACCCCCTACTTCCCACGGCTATAGTAGTAGCAGTATGCACAAATAATTCTCTAAAGTGTGAATCCTCACTGCAGAAACAATAGTGGAGAATGTGTCAATCTGATCCATTGTGCAAAAAAAAAAATCTAATAACTTGGCCAGATAAACATTTATTTGAACTGGAATTTTACCATCTGATAATGGTAGCCTACCTTTTGGGCTTTACATTGGAGATTTGCCATTTTTTCATAGTTGTATATCGATTTTGAACAAAGAGCCGTTACGGGACAAATGAGCCGGTTTGTTAACATGAACAAAGCCAAATGAGCATTCTCACCCAAAAGACTCAGAATGCCCATCACTACTAACGCACATATATACTGGTTCACCTGACTTGATTTTGGAGGTATGGCAACGTGAGATTACCCTAACCCGTAACTAAACTCAACCATTTTACATTCAAACATCAAATGGAGATGTCCTAATGATCCTGGATAGCACGTACCAATTGGAAACACTAATACAAGCAGAGACAGAACATGAAGCGAGACATCCCACTTCCCCCCCCCCCCCCCCCCCCCCCCCCCCCCCGAGTTCATATTCAAGCAGGGCCGTCAAACTCATTCCACGGAGGGCCAAATATCTGCAGGTTTTTTGTTTTTCCTTTCAATTAAGACCTAGACAACCAGGTGAGGGGAGTTCCTTACTAATTAGAGACCTTAATTCATAAATCAATTACAGGGTCGGAGTGAAAACCCGCAGACACTCAGCCCTCCATGGAATGAAGTTTGACTGTATATCACGTGTCAATGTAAGTAGACCAGACCCAGCTGCTATTGCATTGGTGTCTATGGGAGAGCCACCCCTTAAACCCCTTAACTAGACTGGAACTGTGACCATTTCTTTCAATGGTAAACGGCATGATATCGTCTTTGAAATAAGTCATCAGAGAAAGTATTAAAGACCTCACTCCAATACAGAAGTATAAATTTGCATTTAATTTAATTGATGATGGATATAGACTGAGGCTAGATATATACAAATGTTCAACGTCCACACAAGTCAGATACATATTGAACACAGTATAAAATGTGGTGAACATGCAATGGCGAGTCAGGCCAGTATTTGGCATAAGTTTCTTCATGACCTTACAGGCACTTAACTAAAAAATAAATAAAAATATTGCCTGTATAGTATTCAGAAATGAAGACATAACAACATTGTTACGTGATTGTAGCACAGCCCATCTGAGCTTAAATATGTATCCTTATGCAAATGTAAAGTGGCACTTCTCTAAATATAGACAAAACCACAAAAAATGTAAGTACCCATTCAACCATCATCGAACAGGACATACAGATATACATGTAGGACCTAACCGTTGATCAAAATAATTTTATTTAAACAGCATTTTGTAGTGCCTCAATCCAATGACACTTGCAAAAGCATTTATTAATATACAGTATATTTGTATTTCGAAAAAAGAAAAGCACAAAATACAAGAAGTGAAAAAAAAGAGAAAAAAAAACTACAGGTTATACACTAAATAACTTAGGAGATAGAAATATTTTACATACTGTGAGCTCCAAAGGTATTGGGACAGTGACACACTGTTTTGGCTCTGAACTCCATCACTTTGGATCTGACATTATACAATGACTATGAGGTTAGTGTTTTAATATGAAGGTATTTTATCCATATCAGGTGAACCGTTTAGAGAGTACAGCACTTTTTGTACATGGTCCCATAAAATGGGGGGACAAAGTATTGGGCCAAATTCACTTATTTATTAAAAGTAGTCAAAAGTTTAGTATTTGGTCCAATATTCCTAGCACGCAATGATTACATGAAGCTTGTGACTCCAAAAACTTGCTGGATGCATTTGCTGTTTGTTTTGGTTGTGTTTCAGATTTTGTACCCAATAGAAATGAATGGTAAATCATGTATTGTGCCATTTTGGAGTCACTATTATTGTAAATAAGAATAGAATGTTTCTGAACACTACATGAATGTGGATACTACCATGTTTACAGATAGTCCTGAATTAATCGAAAAATTATGAATGAGAAAGTTAGATGCATAAATCATACCCCCAAGACATGCTAACCTCTTAGCATTTTTTTGTGGGGGGTAAGATGTGTCTAACTTTTTCATTCATCATTATTCACGATTCATTCAGGACTATCCGTAATCATGGTAGCATCCACATTAATGTAGAAGTGTTGAGAAATACTATGTTCTTATTTGCAATAAAAGTGACTCAAATGATACAATACATTATTTACCATTAATTTCTATTGGGCACAAAATAATCTGCTAAGAATAAGAAAATACTAAACTTGACTACTTTAATACACATAAGTATGTACAAAACGTGTTGTAATTTCTAAACAGTTCCCCTGCTATGGATGAAAATACCCTCAAATTAAAACTGACAGCCTGCACTAACCTCGCAGTCACTGTATCATTTAATTTCCAAAGTGCTGGAGCACAGAACCAAAACAACAACAAAAATGTCACTGTCCCAATACTTTTGAAGCTCACTGTATTTCAGTGAATTATGAATACGGCACCCTTTGAGCTCAAAGCATGCCTATTGTCTTACAGCTTGACCTTACAGCCAACGCTGAACACAACATTAACCCATCATATTCAATTTGACCTGCCTACATGCACTGGAACATCCTTTGAAATATCTAGTAGTGTATGATTGTACGTCATGTCCCCAGTGTTGAGCCTAACCAAGTGCATATTTTACAGGAAGGGTAGGTCAAACGTTTTTGCAATATAAAATAAATGGTAGCTCCCATTCCAGTGCTTTATATTGTGAGTCAAACAGATGAGTCCATACAGTAAGCTAACAAGAGTGCTTGCTGCAGCCAGCAGAGTAGACCCAGCCCATTCAGGTGTAGCAGCAAGAGACTGTAACCTTGCAGAAGGTAGTTCTATTAAATGGCTGTCTGGCGCTTTAATTTCACCTTGCATGTGTCGAGTTGCGCCACCTTGTTTGCTTTAAGCATAATCAGAAACATTCTCAGCATTATCTGTTTCCAGTGGTCTTCACATTTCGGGTTGCTCAGCAGTAACGGTCGGCCGTGGCTCAGGAGACTCATAGCGTTGGTGGAAGTTCCGTTTCCTTATTTTCTCAGGAGCTTTCCTCCACAGAACAATCTCCTGGTAATAGAGAGTCAACCAGAGTCAGATTGATCCTCTCAAGTTATTATAAAATGTTCATATTGAGAGAAGATGATTGCTTTCAATAATAATGGCCTAATTCAAACTACTGTAATAATTAACTGCTGTAATGTTTCTACCAGACACACTGAGTGTACAAAACATTAAGAACACCTGCTCTTTCCATGACGAACTGACCAGGTGAAAGCTATGATCCCTTATTGATGTCACTTGTTAAATCCACTTCAATCAGCCTAGATGAAGGGGAGGAGACAGGATTAAAAATCCTTCTTTAACCTAGAGACAATTGACAATTGGAGTCAACATGGGCTAGCATCCCTGTGGAATGCTTTTGACATCTTGTAGAATCCATGCCCTGACAAATTGAGGCTGCTCTAAGGGGAAAAGGGAGGTGTGCAACTCAATATTCGGAAGGTGTTCTTAATGTTTGGTACACTCCGTGTACGACAGACAGGTAGGTAAATGGAGGTTGGCTTTCAGGTTCTGTACCTGTTGTTTGAAGTATCTCCTGTCCTCCTCATCTACCAGCACCAGGTTGAGGAAGTACCGCACAGAGAACTTCTTGTTGACGTCCCTCATGGTGGCTGTGAGGTCGTAGCCAGCTAAAAACAGACGGATGGGAATAGACTCTCCTAAGAGGGAAAGAACAGACAGAGGATTTTGAAACAAGTTACATGGTAAATGGCAGAAGAGAGAGAGATTTCATTATGTCCTGAAAACATTATGCTGTTTTGGTGGGGTCAAATAACATAAAATAAAATAGATAAAATCGTAATATTGGGGCATTCACATCAACACCATATTGTGCCCACCTTTCACAGGGGCTCCGTCCATGATCTCATACTTGGCAACAGTCTCCGTCTCAGTAGTTGTGCTAGGACCTGGGAAAGGAATTTCACATGACTAAATACATCTACTTCACACTGTTCTTAAAACAAAAGCCAAGATTACAGGGACAGTTTTAGGTTCACAAAAATGAGAACTATGGAATTCAATCATTTAAAATAAAAAAGTATATATATATATAAAGAAAAAGCAACACCTTATGCCTTTTAAGTGAACTCTCTCCCCAAGTAAGCGTAATCTCACCTATTCCAGTCATCTCTTTCTTGATCAACTGAAGTTCCATGTGCTGGATTTTGATTCGCACAAGAAGGAAGTAGATTTTACCCACAATGACATCTTTCAAGTGGTATCTGAGAAGACAGATTAGGGTCAGGTTGAAATTAAGTTACATTTTTATAATTCTGAATATGATTAGAGATTTTGACACGCGAATGCGCTACTATGCTATGTTTTTTAAATGAATGAATGCATTAATGTCTCATCATGGTACACATCTTACTTGGACTTGTTGTATTCAAACTCTATATGTAGACAGTCTTCAATGCCAACTTCCATCTTGATGGAATTGTTCACATCAGGGTAAGTGGCCAGCTGATGGACAATGAGGTCATACTCTTTCACCAGATCAGACAGTCTCCTCACTATTGTCACTTTGAGGAAATATCTGTAGGAAATAACAATAGGAGTTATGGCTGGCTTACAATGCAAATTAACTTCAAATGACAGTGCATATATTCATAACAAGGTGGCTGTAGCAATGACAAGAAGCCATCTAATGCAGTTTCACTGATCATCTCAAGCTGTGTGAATAGAATGGTTGGTTTCAGGGACAATGCAGAGAATATCTGGGTATGTATGAGAGAATATTGTGAGCTAACCTCAGTCGGACGTTGGCTCCAACGTAAGACTCATATGGCTTCTCCACCTGCATGAACTCAAAGTCGTAGCTTCGATTCTGAGTCAACTCCCCTGGCAGGGCAAGCTCTTTTACCAGGTTCACAAATTCATGCGTGTTGCTTTTATCACTGAAAAGCTCTGAAAGACAGAGCACAAGTTTAAACACTTATGTTAGGTTCATCACACACAGGAACCTAATATTTCCAATAGGCAAATCTGTTGTATTGAGGGACACATTAATTTGAACAAATGTATAAATAAGGAAGTAGGCCTGAATCTAATAACCTAGATTGTCCTATATTCAGATTTAAACTTTTGTCCTATGATCAGACGTTCAGAGAAAATAGTGTGTTATTTGAAGGCTTCCCTTAAACTTCCTCAGTTGGTTTGACAACATTGAACCCTCAGTAATGGTCAAGGAGTCTTCACAGAAACACTTTGCCACCCGGCCAGGGTCTGTGGTGTGGAGTGTAGTCCATTGTAGTTTTCACATGACAAGCACATGGTTTGCTAAGCCGTTTAGCCTAAATGAGACTGACAGTGCACTTGGTTTGTGAACCAATAAACAACGCATGGCTGGTGTTTGAGGTGGTGCGCTGCTGCAAGGTTATAATATCAAAATATAAATCAACATAAACTCACCAATCTGCCCAACAAACTCAATTCGAATCCCTTGGTGTTCTAGTCTCTTGCCTGTCTGCCTCACATTGAGATTCACCTTAAAAGAAAACAAACAAGTTGTCGGGTATTGGCATAGGTGATGGGAAGTTTGGCTCTTTTTACTGTCTCTGATCTTTGACTCGGTCAGTCAAAAGAACAAATCTTTTGACACATTTATGTTCATTTGAGTCAGAGCATGCAGGACCCCACACCTGCTAACAATGAACTGAAAACAAGAAAGTCATGCTTCTACAAGCCTCTCCTTCACATGTTGCTCACCATAGGGGGTTTATTGGAGATATAATTTGTGAGTGAGGCTTGTAAAAGCGTGCTTTAAACAATGTATACGGAACAAAAATATAAAAACGCAACATTTAACGATTTTACTGATTTACAGTTCATAAAAGTAAATCAGTCAATTTAAATAAATGTATTAGGCCCTAATGATCTATGGATTTCACATGACTGGGCGGGAGCACAGCCATGGGTGGGCACAGGCCCACCAACTTGGGAGCCAGGCACAGCCAATCAGAATGACTTTAACCCACAAAAGGGCTTTATTACAGACAGAAATATTCCTCAGTTTCATCAGCTGTCTGGGTGGCTGGTCTCAGACGATCCCGCAGGTGATGAAGACAAATGCGGAGGTCCTAGGCTGGCGTGGTTACACGTGGTCTGCCGTTTTGAGGCCAATTGGCGATACTGTCAAATTCTCTAAAACGATGTTGGGAGGTGGCATATGGTAGAGAAATTAACAAATTCTCTTGCAACAGAGTGACCTTTTATTTTACCCAGCACAAGGTGCACATGTGTAATGATCATGCCGTTTAATCAGATTCTTGATATCACACCTGTCAGGTGGATGGATTATCTTGACAAAGGAGAAATGCTCACTAACAGGGATGTAAACAAATTTGTGCACATAATTTGAGAGAAATAAGCTTTTGTGCGTATGGAAAATCTCCAGGATTTTTATTTCAGCTCATGAAACATGGGACCAACACTTTACATGTTGGGTTTACATATTTATTCAGCATACATTTCTTGATTGCTAGGCACAGAAATAAGACTATTTCTTGACACATTTGAAACGAAGTCTAGTTGTGGCCGCAACCAGGCAAGATTGTGTACGACTCTTGGTGGAATGAATTGCTTGACTGCCGTGAGGGTGATAAGCACAATATCGTTTGCAAACTGCAGCCCCCAAAACGATTTGCTCTGGAGTTCATTGAGCAGAGGCTGTGAATGTTTTGGTTCTATAAAGCTGTATTCACCATAATATTCAAAAATCAATTCATTGAATTCATTCTTGCACCATGCAATGAATTATCAGTTCTAAACATGTAAAAGCATGGAAACTCAGCAAAAAAAGAAACGTCCCTTTTTCAGGACCCTGTCTTTCAAAGATAATTCCTAAAAATCCAAATAACTTCAGTTTCCCATGCTTGTTCAATGAACCATAAACAATTAATGAACATGCACATGTAGAACGGTCGTTAAGACACTAACAGCTTACAGACAGTAGGTAATTAAGTTATGTAGGTCACAGTTATGTTGGTCACAGTCATGAAAACTTAGGAGGCCTTTCTACTGACTCTGAAAAACACCAAAAGAAAGATGCCCAGGGTCTGCAAGGAGGCATGCTGCAAGGAGGCATGAGGACTGCAGATGTGGCCAGGGAAATAAATTGCAATGTGCGTACTGTGAGATGCCTAAGACAGCACTACAAGGAGACAGGACGGACAGCTGATTGTCCTCGCAGTGGCAGACCACAGGTAACAACACCTGCACAGGATCGGTACATCCAAACACAACACCTGCAGGACAGGTACAGGATGACAACAACAACATCCCGTTGTTCCAGAGTTACACCAGGAACGCAAAATCTCTCCATCAGTGCGCAGACTGTCCGCAAATAGGCTGACAGAGGCTGGACTGGGGGCTTGTAGGCCTGTTGTAAGGCAGGTCCTCACCAGACATCACCAGCAACAACGTCGCCTATGGGGCCAACCCCACCGTTGCTGGACCAGACAGGACTGGCAAAAAGTGCTCTTCACTGACGAGTCGCGGTTTTGTCTCACCAGAGATGATGGTTGGATTTGAGCTTATCATCGAAGGAATGAGCGTTACACCGAGGCCTGTACTCTGGGGCTTGATCGATTTGGAGGTGGAGGGTCCGTCGCGGTGTGTCACAGCATCATCGGACTGAGCTTGTCATTGCAGGCAACGTCAAAGCTGTGCGAAACAGGGAAAACATCCTCCTCCTTCATGTGGTACCTTTCCTGCAGGCTCTCCCTGACATGACCCTCTAGCATGATAATGCCACCAGCCATACTGCTCGTTCTGTGCGTGATTTCCTGCAAGACAGGAATGTCAGTGTTCTGCCATGGCCAACGAAGAGCCCGGATCTGAATCCCATTGAGCACGTCTGGGACCTGTTGGATCGGAGGGTGAGGGCTAGGGCCATTCCCACAGAAATGTCCGGGAACTTGCAGGTGCCTTTGTGGAAGAGTGGGGTAACATCTCAGAGCAAGAACTGTCAAATCTGGTGCAGTCCATGAGGAGGATATGCACTGCAGTACTTAATGCAGCTGGTGGCCACACCAGATACTGACTGTTACTTTTGATTTTGACCGCCACTTTGTTCAGGAACACATTATTAAATTTCTGTTAGTCACATGTCTGTGGAACTTGTTCAGTTTGTCTCAGTTGTTGAATCTTGTTATGTTCATACAAATATTTACACATGTTAAGTTTGCTGAAAATAATTGCAGTTGACAGTGAGAGGACGTTTTTATTGCTGAGTTTATCAATCCTGGTGTAGGACTCATTGTGGCCAGCAGATTAAACGAGTCACTCAGAAAAAAGCATCATGACTCAAGTCAGTAAAAAGAGTTGTTGAAAAATAAGGAATCATTCACGAACTGCACATCATGAATTGGCATAGCACACATTGACATAGGAAGCAGTCCGATGCACGGCATTGATCGCCATCATAATGTCATACCATGTGTATTTGTCACGGTTTCCATTAGCCGGTAATTGCCAGCTTTTGACAAAAAAATTTTTTTTTTGTTGCCGGCCAAATTAACCAGGAGAAAAAACTAAAAGGTAGGCAGACTATCAACGCGTCACCCACCACTTTAAAATGTGAGCTGGAGGCAGTATGCATTTTGAAAACATACTTAATTGTTTGAAACCTGAATGTTTAACTTCATATTATGAGGCATGTCTTACCTTGCTTGAAAATCTGACCATAGAAGGTGGAGGCATTTCTTTTTTAAAGGCTTCTTAGGTGCCGTGTGAGTTTCAAGATTGAAGAAGCATACAATTTATCCAACCATTTCTACAGATCTGCTTGTCAGTTGTGATTTTCAGATATGCATTTTCTTATAACAGTTTCATTTCAATATTAACATTTTTGTTTCTCAAAATCATTGTCACATGGTTAGTTAAATTGTAATTAAAATATGGGCCTCCAGAGTGGCACAGCGGTCTAAAGGCACCGCATTGCATTTACATTTACATTTAAGTCATTTAGCAGACGCTCTTATCCAGAGCGACTTACAAATTGGTGCATTCACCTTATGCAGTGCTAGAGGAGTCACTACAGACCCGGGTTCGATCCCGGGCTGTATCACAAACAGCTGTGATCGGGAGTCTCACAGGGCGGCGCACAATTGGCCACCCGTCATCCAGGTTAGGGGAGGGTTTGGCCGAGGGTGCTATACTTGGCTCATCACATTATAGCAACTCCTTGTTGCAGGCCGGGCGGCTGACCTCGGTCATCAGTTGAACGGTGTAGCTGGCTTCCGGGTTAAGCGGGTGGGTGTTAAGAAGCGTGGTTAGGCGGGTCATGTTTCGGAAGACGCATGACTCAACCTTCGCCTCTCGAGCCAGTTGGGGAGCTGCAGCAATGAGACACGATCGAAATTGGGAAGAAAAAAGGGGGTAAAATACAAAAGAAATAATGGAATATACCATTTAAAAGTCAACTACTGCGAGAGCACCAGCCTCTACCATATGGACACATTGATAGGCTACACTGTGATTACTTGCGGCTAAATAGCCTAAATGAGCCCATGGAACTCAGGGATGGCCAATTCAGCCGTGGGACTAAAACTGCCAATTAAGTAAAAATACAAAAAGACAACAAATAAAAACAGAAAATATACTGATAAATTCTGGTTCTTTCAATCACATTCATCTTTCTACTCAGCCGTTCTGCCTCCATCACTATCTGTTTTCACTTGAGCTGTCGCTAGTGAAGTGCAACGTATCAAATCAATGAACTGGGTCAGGTCCGAAGCGGTCTCTAGCAAACTTGCAACATTGTATCAACTAGCCTATTCTGGGCCCTCAGTTTCCTATGACAGTGAGCTCGGGGCAGCTTTTTTTTTTACACAAGGGAAAGGTATTTTATGATATTTCCACTGGATATATGGGATCATCAGGTGATGATATTTTGCCCTTTCACACCGAGGCTTGGTGATTGAGGGGGGGATGGCAGTGTGGTGCCAGGACAACAACCTCTCCCTCAATATGAGCAAGACAAAGGAGATGATCATGGACTACAGGAAAAGGCAGGACAAACAGGCCCCCATTAACATCAATGGGGCTGTAATGGTGCGGGTCGAGAGTTTCAAGTTCCTTGGTGTCCACATCACCAACAATCTATCAAACACAACAAGACAGTTAAGAGGGCACGACAAAACCTTTTCCCCCTCAGGAGACAGAAAAGATTTGGCATGGGTCCCCATATCCTCAAAAGGTTCTACGGCTACACCATCGAGAGCATCCTGACCGGTTGCATCACCGCCTGATATGGCAACGTAAGGAGGGGGGGTGGGCAAGCTTCCAGCCATCCAGGACCTATATAATAGGCGGTCAGAGGAAAGACCATAAAATTGTCAGAGACTCCAGTCACCCAAGTCATCGACTGTTCTCTCTGCTACCGCACAGCAAGTGATTTCTGAGTGCCAAGTCTAGGACCAAAAGGCTCCTTAACAGATTTAACCCCCAAGCCATAAGACTGCTGAACAATTAATCAAATGGCCACTGGACTATTACATTGACCCCCCCCTCCATTTGTTTTGTACACTGCTGCTACTTGCTGTTTATTATCTATGCATAGTCACTTCACCTCAACCTACATGTACAAATTACCTCTAACCTGTACCCCCGCACACTAACTCAGTACCGGTACCCCCTGTATATAGCCCTGTTATTGTTATGTTATTGTGTTACTTTTTATTATTCTTAACTTTATTTTATTTGGTAAATATTTTCTTAACTCTTCTTGAACTGCACTGTTGGTTAAGGGCTTGTAAGTAAGCATTTCACGGTAAGGTCTAGTAGACCTGTTGTATTCGGCGCATGTGACAAATAAAGTTTGATTTGATTGTTGGAAAGATCTTTCAAATAGCCAAATAGTTCCTCACAGTAGGCCTGTCATTCGCAATGGATGTAAAAAAAAAACAGACTTCATTGACTTACTGTGTGAGGTGAAGAAAAAAGTACTGAGAAGCTCAGCTTATTAGTGGTGGACGTGGTGACTAAGACAACCAGAAATCAAACATCCCAAAATCAGCACTACAAATTAAACTTTGTCACATGCGCAAAATACAACCTTACTTACAAGCCCTTAACCAACAGTGTAGTTCAAGAAGAGTTAAGAAAATATTTACCAAATAAACAAAAGTAAAAAATAAAGAGTATCAATAAAGTGACAATAACGGTACAGAGTCGATGTGCGGGACTACAGGTTTGTCGAAGTAATTTGTACATGTAGGTAGATGTGAAGTGACTATGCATAGATAAAGACAAGTCGCAGCAGTGTAAAAACAAAGGGTGGGGGGGTCAATATCAATAGTCCGGGTGGCCATTTGATTAACTGATTAGAAGTCTTATGGCTTTGGGGTAGAAGCTGTTAAGAAGCCTTTTTGTCCTAGACTTGGCACTCCGTTACCGCGCGGTAGAAGAAAGAGCAGTCTATGACTTGGGTGACTGGAGCCTTTGACAATTTATTGGGCTTTCCTCTGATGGTCTAGTATATAGGTCATGGATGGCAGGAAGCTTGGCTCCAGTGCCGTACACACTACCCTCTGTAGCGCCTTACGGTCAGATGCCGAGAAGTAGCCATACCAGGCGGAGATGCAACCGGTAAGGATGCTCTCGATGGTGCAGCTGTAGAACTTTGAGGATCTGAGGACCCATGCCAAATATTTTCAGTCTCCTGAGGGGGAAAGGTGTTGTCATGCCCTCTTCACGACTGTCTTGGTGGGGCGACAGTTTGCCTAGTGGTTAGAGCGTGAGACTAGTAACCGAAAGTCTGCAAGATCGAATCCCCGAGCTGACAAGGTAAAAATCTGTCGTTCTGCCCCTGAACAAGGCAGTTAACCCACCGTTCCTAGGCCATCATTGAAAATAAGAATTTGTTCTTAACCGACTTGCCTAGTTAAATAAAGGTAAAATAAAAGAAAATGGGTGTGTTTGGACCGTGATAGTTTGTTGGCGATACAGACATCAAGGAACTTTAAAATTCTCAACCCGCTCCAACCTCGTCGTTGTTAATGGGGGCCTATTCGGCCTGCCTTTTCCTGTAGTCCACAATAAGCTCCGTTGTCGTGCTCACATTGAGGGAGGTTGTTGTCCTCTCTATGTTGTATCATCAGCAAAATTAATGATGGTGTTGGAGTTGTTTGGCCACAAGGACGAGTACAGGAGGGGACTAAGCACGTACCCCTGACGGGCCCCAGTGTTGAGGATCAGCGTGTCAGACGTGTTGTTGCCTACCCTTACCACCTGGGGTGCGGCCCGTCAGGAAGTCCAGGATCCAATTGCAGAGGGAGGTGTTTAGTTCCAGGGTCTTTAGCTTAGTGATGAGATTTTTGGGCACTACGGTGTTGAATGCTGAGCTGTAGTCAATTAACAGCATTCTCACGTAGGCGTTCCTTTTGTCCAGGTGGAAAAGAGGAATGTGGCGTGAGATTGAGTCATCTGTGGATCGGTTGGGGCGGTAAGCGAATTGGAGTGGGTCTAGGGAAGTGGTTCCCAAACTTTTTATAGTCCCGTACCTCTTCAAACATTCAACCTAAAGCTGCGTATCCCCTCTACCACCAGGGTAAAGGCACTCTCAATTGTTGTTTTTTTTGCCATCAATGTAAGCCTGCCACACACACACACTATACGATAAGTTTATTAAGCAAAAGAATGAGTGAGAGTTTGTCACTTCCCATGAGCCAGGTTGTGACAAAGAGCTCTTACTGGACCAGGGCACAAATAATAATAATAATCAATAATTTTGACTTTTATTTTGCCATCTTACATATAAAACCTTATTTGTTCATCAAAAATGGTGAATAACTCAACACAGGTTAATGAGAAGGGTGTGCTTGAAAGGATGCACATAACTTTGCAATGTTGGATTGTATTGGAGAGAGTCTCAGTCTTAAAATCATTTTCCACACACAGTCTGTGCCTGTATTTAGTTTTAATGCTAGTGAGGGCCGAGAATCCACTCCCACACACTGCCGAATTTGCAGGTCTTCCTACTTACAAAGCATGTAGAGGTCAGTAATTTCTATCATAGGTACACTTCAACTGTGAGAGACGGAATCTAAAACAAAAATCCAGAAAATCACATTGTATGATTTTTAAAGTAATTAATTTGCATTTTATTGCATGACATAAATATTTGATACATCAGAAAAGCAGAACTTAATATTTGGTACAGAAACCTTTGTTTGCATTTACAGAGATCATACGTTTCCTCTAGTTCTTTACCAGGTTTGCACTCACTGCAGCAGGGATTTTGGCCCACTCCTCCATACAGACCTTCTCCATATCCTTCAGGTTTCAGGGCTGTCGCTGGGCAATAAGGACTTTGAGCTCCCTCCAAAGATTTTCTATTGGGTTCAGGTCTGGAGACTGGCTAGGACCTTTCAGATACTCCTTAGTTGCCCTGGCTGTGTGTTTTGGGTCGTTGTCATGCTGGAAGACCCAGCCACGACCAATCTTCAATGCTATTACTGAGGGAAGGAGGTTGTTGGCCAAGATCTCGCGATACATGGCCCCATCCATCCTCCCCTCAATACGGCGCAGTCGTCCTGTCCCCTTTGCAGAAAAGCATCCCCAAAGAATGATGTTTCCACCTCCATGCTTCACAGTTGGTATGGTGTTCTTGGGGTTGTACTCATATTTCTTCTTCCTCCAAACACGGCGAGTGGAGTTTAGACCAAAAAGCTCCATCTTTGTCTCATCAGACCACATGACCTTCTCCCAATCCTCCTCAAGATCATCAAGATAGTCATTGGCAAACTTCAGACGGGCCTGGACATGCGCTGGCTTGAGCAGGGGGACCTTGCGTGCACTGCAGGATTTTAATCCATGACGGCGTAGTGTGTTACTAACAGTTTTCTTTGAGACTGTGGTCCCAGCTCTCTTCAGGTTATTGACCAGGCCCTGCCCTGTAGTTCTAGGCTGATCCCTCACCTTCCTCATGATCACTGATGCCCCACGAGGTGAGATCTTGCATGGAGCCCCAGACCGAGGGTGATTGACCGTCATCTTGAACTTCCATATTCTAATAATTGCACCAACAGTTGTTGCCTTCTCACCAAGCTGCTTGCCTATTGTCCTGTAGCCCATCCCATCCTTGTGCAGATCTACAATTTTATCCCTGATGTCCTTACACACCTCTCTGGTCTTGGCCATTGTGGAGAGGTTGGAGTCTGTTTGATTGAGTGTGTGGACAGGTGTCTTTTATACAGGTAACGAGTTCAAACAGGTGCAGTTAATACAGGTAATGAGTGGAGAACAGGAGGGCTTCTTAAAGAAAAACTAACAGGTCTGTGAGAGACGGAATTCTTACTGGTTGGTAGGTGATCAAATACTTATGTCATGCAATAAAATGCAAATTAATTACTTATAAATCATACAATGTGATTTTCTGGATTTTTGTTTTAGATTCAGTCTCTCACAGTTGAAGTGTACCTATGATAGAAATTACTGACCTCTACATGCTTTGTAAGTAGGAAAACCTGCAAAATCGGCAGTGTATGAAATACTTGTTCTCCCCACTGCAGGTACGTAGTTGCAAAGGGCATCAGTGTCTTAACAGCGCGATTTGCCAAGACAGGATACTCTGAGCGCAGTCCAATCCAGAAATATGTCAGTGGCTTCTGATTCAATTTTCACAGAACCGCTTGCTGCAATTTCGATGAGGCTCTTTTGTTCAGATATCGGTAAGTGGACAGGAGGCAGGGCATGATAGGGATATCGAATCCAGTTGTTTGTGTCATCTGTTTCAGGAAAGCACTGAGTAATTGCACTCCCAACTCACTCAGGTGCTTCGCTATCACATTTGACATTGTCCCTAAGCATGAGTTCATTTGCACACAAAACAAATCATACAATATGGAAAGACCTGTGTGTTGTCCTTGTTAATGCAGACAGAGAGCTCCAACATCTTAAGTCATAGCCTCAATTTTGTCCCGCACATTGAATATAGTTGCGCAGAGTCCCTATAATCCTAGATTCAGATCATTCAGGTGAGAAATAAACCCAGAAAGGCCAGTCATGTGAGAAACTCGTCATCATGCAAGCGGTCAGACAAGTGAAAATAATGGTCAGTAAAGAAAACTTGAAGTTCGTCTCTCAATTTTAAAAAACGTGTCAATACTTTGCCCCTTGATAACCAGCGCACTTCTGTATGTTGTAAAGTGTTACATGGTCGCTGCCCATATCATTGCATAGTGCAGAAAATACATGAGAGTTCAAGGGCCTTGCTTTAACAAAGTTAAGCATTTTCACTGTGTCCAAAACGTCTTTGAAGATGTCAGGCATTCCTTTGGCAGCAAGAGCTTCTCGGTGGATGCTGCAGTGTACCCAAGTGGCGTAGGGAGCAACTGCTTGCACGCGCGTTACCCCTCCTTGTCATGGCTTTTGCGCCATCAGTACAAATATCAGTCTATTTGATGTCACAAAGCTGTCCAATATTTAAAAAATATCATCTCCTGTTGTCCTGGTTTCCAGTGGCTTGCAGAAGAGGAGGTCTTCCTTAATTGAACCCCCATAAACGTAATGGACATATACCAGGAGCTGGGCCATGCTCACCACGTCTGTTGACTCATCCAGCTGTAACATATAGAATTCACTGGCTTGTATGCGAAGCAGTAATTGTTTCAAAACATCTCCTGCCATGTCACAGATGCGTCGTGAAAGTGTTGTTTGATGTAGGCATTGTCTGTATAGTTTTTTGGGCCTTTTTCCCCAGCCATATCCGCAGCAGCAGGTAGAAGAATTAAGTCCTCCACAATAGTATGGGGCTTGCCTGTCTAAGCCACTCGGTAGCTCACCATATAAGACGCTTCCAGACCCTTCTTATTAATGGTATCTGTTTCTTTTATACATGTCTTACTACTCGGAAGTATTTTTCTTGCTCAAAAAACTTGTGAATAATTTTTTTAATTGTTTTGTTTCTAAATGTCCATGCAAGAGTGAAGATTTCAATGAGTTGTGAGATAGTACTTTTGCACATATAACACACTGTGGCTGAGGAAAGGCACTACTCCCAATATAAGTGAACCCCAAAACAATGTAGTTCTCATCATATTTGCACCTCTTCAATGGTCCAACGTCCCGGTCTGTTTTTCGGTGCTTTACCGGGTAAGGGGGCAGTAGCTCTTAGACTGCATCAGATTCACAACTGTCAGTGTCCATGCTAACTGGGCTAACAACAAATGTAGAATTACTCATGCTAGCATTGGATGTGCTCGTGGAAGCAGAACAACTTGTGTCGTCGATAGGTGCAGGTGTAGTACTGCTGGTAGTAGCAGTACTACCAGTAGAGCTGGTATGTGTGTCTATGGACACGGTCCTTACTTTTTTTAAACCATTTATACATTTTCGAGCAAACGGAATGAGAAGCAGCTACGTTTGGCTACATACGGACCATTAGTGGAATTCCCGGGATAGAGTAACGGTTAATGTGATTGGATGTTAATTATTTGACAAGATACCTGTATTTGCCATTGTGTTGTTACTTTGCTGAACACTAGATGGTTACATTTATTTTTGGCAGTGAAACGAGGCTACCCAGGCAAGAAAGAAATCTCACCAAAATGTATCGCCGTGTTGGAAAATATAAATGGACTGCTTGAAAACATGGAGAAAGAAAACTTATTTGGCGTACCCCCGACGGCATTGCGCGAATGTACCCCAGTTTGGGAATAGCTGGTCTAGGGTATCTGGGATGATGCTGTTGATGAGAGCCATGGCCAGCCTTTCAAAGCACTTCATGGCTACCGACGTGAGTAGATGCACTATTGTAAAGTGACTGTTCCACTGGATGTCATAAGGTGAATGCACCAATTTGTAAGTCGCTCTGGATAAGAGCGTCTGCTAAATGACTTAAATGTAATGTAAATCAGTGCTATGAGGCGGTAATCATTTAGGCATGTTACCTTCGCCTCCTTGGGCACAGGGACTATGGTGGTCTGCTTGAAACATGTAGGTATTACAGACTCAGGGAGAGGTTGAAAATGTCAGTGAAGACACTTGCCAGTTGGTCATGCTTTGAGTACACGTCCTGGTAATCCGTCTGGCCCCACAACTTTGTGAATGTTGACCTGTTTAAAAGGTCTTGCTCACATCGGCAACCGAGAGCGTGATCACAGTCATCCAGAACAGCTGGTGCTTTCATGCATGCTTCAGTGTTGCTTGACTTGAAGTGAGGCACTGGGCAGCTCGCGGCTGGGTTTCCCTTTGTAGTCCGTAACAATTTTCAAGCCCTGCCACATCCAACGAGCCTCAGAGCCAGTGTAGAAGGATTCAATCTTAGTCCTGTATTGACGCTTTGCCTATTTAATGGTTCGTCTGAGGGCATAGCGGGATTTATTATAAGCGTCCGGATTAGTGTTCTGCACCTTGAAAGCAGCATCTCTAGCCTTTAGCTCAATGCGCATGTTGCCTGTAATCAATACATAGCTTCTGGTTGGGATATGTGCGTACAGTCACTGTGGGGACGACGTCATCGATGCACTTACTGTTGAAGCCGATGAGGTGGTATTATACTCAATGCCATTGGATGAATCGTGGAACATATTCCAGTCTGTGCTACCAAAACAGTGCTGTAGTTTAGCATCGCATCATCTGACAAGCTTTTTCTTGTTTGCTTATGGCCTTATACAGCTTGTTGAGTGCAGTCAGTTCCAGCATCGGTTTTTGGTGGTGAATAGACGGCTACGAACTGGCGCCGGAGGGGATGGGATGGCTGCCGCTTTATGTGCTCCTAACCAACTTTGCTATTTTGTTAGTTTTTTCGTGTTGTAACTTTTCTTTTTGTACATAATGTTGCTGCTACCGTCTCTTATGACCGAAAGTAACTTCTGGATATCAGAACAGCAATTACTCACCTCGAACTGGACAAAGATTTTTTCTTTAAAGAATCCAACGCGAAGGCCCAAATCCCCGTCATTTGCGTTAAGAAAAGATGGAGAAAAAGGGGACGGAGGTCAGGCTGCCTTCTGAGAATTCGTAGGCGAATGAGTAAACATCCACTGCCATTCGTTCTATTGGCCAACATGCAATCATTGGAGAACAAAATGGATGACCTACGATCAAGATTATCCTACCAAAGGGACATTAAAAACTGTAATATCTTATGTTTCATCGAGTCGTGGCTGAACGACGACACGGTTAATATAGAGCCGGCGTTATTTTCCATGCATCGGACAGAGAAGCTACGTCTGGTAAGATTAGGGGTGTGTGTCTGTCAATAATAGCTGGTGCATGATGTCTAATATTAAAGAAGTCTTGGTATTTTATTTATTTTATTTTTTATTTTACCTTTACTTAACCTGGCAAGTCAGTTAAGAACAAATTCTTATTTTCAATGACGGCCTAGGAACAGTGGGTTAACTGCCTGTTCAGGGGCAGAACGACAGATTTGTACCTTGTCAGCTCAGGGGTTTGAACTTGCAATCTTCCGGTTACTAGTCCAACGCTCTAACCACTAGGCTACTCTGCTTACCTGAGGTAGAGTATCTTATGATAATCTGTTGACCACACTATCTACCAAGAGAGTTCTCATCCATATTATTCATAGCCGACTATATATTTCCTAGATTTCCGTATTTTGGCAATTGTTTGACAATGTCCTAACGGAAACCCTAATGTGTGTCTGTGTGCAATGCTCACCTTCCCAGAGACCGATTCTCCGTCATAAAATAAATAGTTCTTCTCCACTTTCCCATCCTCTGTCTTGAGTTCTGCTGTCTTCCTAGTCTCTGCATCATTGAGTAGGACATCAATTTCACACACAGGACCAAATAAACCACCCAGGAAACTCTGAAAACAGGAAGAATTTAAAATAAACTCAAAGGCAAATTCAATCAGAAATAACTCTCAATAATGGACTAAAGGAGCTTAACATTACTCCTTAGTCCAAGGGCGTTACATGTTCTACTTGAAGGTTGAATTGACTTTGGAAGCCAAAACAGCCAAATACTCCCAACTAAACGATTCTCAATTCTCAATTGATTCTCAATTGATTCTCAATTCTCAATTGATTCTCAATTCTCAATTGATTCTCAATTCTCAATTGATTCTCAATTCTCAATTGATTCTCAATTCTCAATTGATTCTCAATTCTCTAGAAATATAAATCCCTCTACTTTCATACTACATGAAAATAATTTCACAAATGCAAAATACACACTAACTGTACACTGTTTAAACCCGTTTTAACACCGTCCTGGTAGAGTCCTTGTGCAGGGGTACCGGTTAGTCAAGGTAATTGAGGTAATATTTACATGAAGGTAGGGGTAAAGTGGCTATACATAGATAATAAACAGCTTGACACCTAAAACCCTCAAACTTTAACAGATGCACAATTGAGAGCAACCTGTTTGACTGTATCACCACCTGGTTTGGCAACTGCAACACCCGCAACCGCAGGGCTCTCCAGTTGGTGGTGCGGTCTGCCAAACGCATCACCGGGGGCAAACTACCTGCCCTCCAGGACACCTACAGCACCCGATGTCACAGGAAAGCCAAAAAGACCATCAAGGACAACAACCACTCGAGCCACTGCCTGTTCACCCTGTTATCATGCAGAAGGCAAGTTCAGTACAGGTGCATCAAAACTGGGACCGAGAGACTGAAAAACAGCTTCCATCTCAAGGCCAAATAGCCATTACTAGAAAACTAGAAGCTGCTGCCCTATATACATAGACTTGCAATCACTTTAATAATGGAACACTAGTCACTGTAATAATGTTTACATATTTTGCATTACACATCTCATATGTACAGTTGAAGTCGGAAGTTTACATACACCTTGCCAAATACATTTAAACTCAGTTTTTCACAATTCCTGACATATAATCCTAGTACAAATTCCATATCTTAGGTCAGTTAGGATCACCACTTTATTTTAAGAATGTGAAATGTAAGAATAATAGTAGAGAGAATGATTTATTTCATCACATTTCCATGGTGGGTCAGAAGTTTACATACACTCAATTAGTATTTGGTAGCAATGCCTTTAAATTGTTTAACTTGGGTCAAACATTTTGGGTAGCCTTCCAAAAGCTTCCCACAATAAGTTGGATGAATTTAGGCCCATTCCGCCTGACAGAGCTGGTGTAACTGAGTCAGGTTTGTAGGGCTCCTTGCTCGCACATGCTTTTTCAGTTCCGCCCACAAATTTGCTATAGGATTGAGGTCAGGGCTTTGTGATGGCCACTCCAATACCTTGACTTTGTTGTCCTTAAGCCATTTTGCCACAACTTTGGAAGTATGCTTGGGGTCATTGTCCATTTGGAAAACCCATTTGCGACCAAGCTTTAACATCCTGACTGATGTGGATATTAAAGCAACATCTCAAGACATAATTTTCCCCCCCTCATGATGCCATCTATTTTGTGAAGTGCACCAGTCCCTCCTGCAGTAAAGCACCCCCACAACATGATGCTGCCACCCCTGTGCTTCACGGTTGGGATGGTGTTCTTCGGCTTGCAAGCCTCACCCTTTTTCCTCCAAACATAACGATGGTCATTATGGCTAAACAGTTCTATTTTTGTTTCATCAGACCAGAGGACATTTCTCCAAAAAGTATGATATTTGTCCCCATGTGCAGTTGCAAACGGTAATCTGGCTTCTTTTATGGCGGTTTTGGAGCAGTGGCTTCTTCCTTGCTGAGCGGCCTTTTAGGTTAATGTCGACATAGGACTCGTTTTACTGTGGAAAAATATACTTTTGTACTTGTTTCCGCCAGCATCTTCACAAAGTCCTTTGCTGTTGTTCTGGGATTGATTTGCACTTTTCGCACCAAAGTATGTTTATCTCTAGGAGACAGAACAAATCTCCTTTCTGAGCAGTATGACGGCTGTGTGGTCCCATGATTTTTATACTTGCATACTATTGTTTGTACAGATGAACGTGGTACCTTCAGGTGTTTGGAAATTGCTCCCAAGGATGAACCAGACTTGTGGAGGTCTACAAAAAAAATTCTGAGGTCTTGGCTTTTGATTTTCCGATGATGTCAAGCAAAGAGGCACTGAGTTTGAAGGTAGGCCTTGAAATACATTCACAGGTACACCTCCAATTGATTCAAATGATGTCAATTAGCCTATCAGAAGCTTCTAATGCCATGACATCATATTCTGGAATTTTCCAAGCTGGTTAGAAGCACAGTCAACTTAGTGTATGTAAACTTCTGACCCACTGGAATTGTGATACAGTGAATTATAACTTTAATAATCTGTCTGTAAACAATCGTTGGAAAAATGACTTGTGTCATGCACAAAGTAGATGTCGTAACCGACTTGCCAGAACTATAGTTTGTTAACAAGAAATTTGTGGAGTGGTTTAAAAATTAGTTTTAATAACTCCAACCTAAGTGTATGTAAACTTCCGACTTCAACTGTATATACTGTATTCTATTCTGCTGTATCTTAGTCTATGCCGCTCTGACATTTCTCATCCAAATATTTATATTAGAGGTTGACCGATTAATCGGAATGGCTAATTAATTAGGGCCGATTTCAAGTTTTCATAACAATCGGTAATTGTTATTTTTGGATGCCGACTTTGATATATATATATTTTTTACACCTTAATTTAACTTGGCAAGTCAGTTAAGAACACATTCTTATTTTCAATGACGGCCTAGGAACGGTGGGTTAACTGCCTTGTTCAGGGGCAGAACGACAGATTTTTACCTTGTCAGCTCAGGGATTCAATCTTGCAACCTTACGGTTAACTAGTCCAACGCTCTAACCATCTGCCTCACGAGGAGCCTGCCTGTTACACGAATGCAGTAAGAAGCCGAGGTAAGTTGCTAGCTAGCATTAAACTTATCTTATGAAAAACAATCAATCAATCATAATCCCTAGTTATAACTACACATGGTTGATGTTATTACTAGTTTATCTAGCATGTCCTGCGTTGCATATAATCGATGCGGTGCGAATTCGCGAAAAAGGACTGTCGTTGCTCCAACGTGTACCTAACCATAAACATCAATGCCTTTCTTAAAATCAATTCACAGAAGTATATATTTTTAAACCTGCATATTTAGCTAAAAGAAATCCAGGTTAGCAGGCATTATTAACCAGGTGAAATTGTGTCACTTCTCTTGCGTTCATTGCACGCAGGGTCAGGGTATATGCAAAAGTTTGGGCCGCTTGGCTCATTGCGAACTAATTTGCCAGAATTTTACGTAATTGTCACATAACATTGAAGGTTGTGCAATATAACAGCAATATTTAGACTTAGGGATGCCATCCGTTAGATAAAATACGGAACGGTTCCGTATTTCACTGAAATAATAAACGTTTTGTTTTCTTAATGATAGTGTCCGGATTCGACCATATTAAGGTTCGAAGGCTCGTATTTCTGTGTGTTATGTTATAATTAAGTCTATGATTTGATAGAGCAGTTTGACTGAGCGATGATAGGCACCAGCAGGTTCGTAAGCATTCATTCAAACAGCACTTTCATGCATTTTGCCAGCAGCTCTTCGCAATGCTTCAAGTGTAACCGATGTGAAATGGCTAGCTAGTTAGCGGGGTGAGCGCTAATAGCGTTTCAAACGTCACTCGCTCTGAGACTTAAAGTAGTTGTTCCCCTTGCTCTGCATGGGTAACGCTGCTTCGAGGGTGGCTGTTGTCGATGTGTTCCTGGTTTGAGCCCAGGTAGTGGCGAGGAGAGAGGTGGAAGCTATACTGTTACACTGGCAATACTAAAGTGCCTACAAGAACATCCAATAGTCAAAGGTATATGAAATACAAGTCGTAGAGAGAAATAGTCCTATAATACCTATAATAACTACAACCTAAAACGTCTTACCTGGGAATATTGAAGACTTATGTTAAAAGGAACCACCAGCTTTCATATGTTCTCATGTTCTGAGCAAGGAACTTAAACGTTAGCTTTCTTACATGGCACATATTGCACTTTTACTTTATTCTCCAACACTTTTTTGCATTATTTAAACCAAATTGAACATGTTTCATTATTTATTTGAGGCTAAATTGATTTTATTGATGTATTAACATTAAGTTAAAATAAGTGTTCATTCAGTATTGTTGTAATTATCATTATTACAAATAAATAAATAAAAATCATCCGATTTAATTGGTATCGGCTTTTTTTGGTGCTCCAATAATCGGTATCAGTGTTAAAATCATAATCGGTCGACCTCTAATTTATATATTCTTAATTCCATTCCTTACTTTAGATTAATGTAGTGTGTGTATTGAGAAACTGTTAGATATTACTGCACTGTTGGAGCTAAAAAAACACAAGCATTTCACTACATGTGCAATAACATCTTCTATACACGTGTATGTGACCAATCAAATTTGATTTGAGAGTAGCATCAGCTTATGTAAAGAGTGTGAAGGAATGTGAATATATACGTATGTGGCGTAAATATGCATGCATATGTGTGCGTTGGAGTGTCAGTGTAGCATGTGTGAGTGTGCGGTTAGAGTCCAGTGTGTACATTGAACCTGTGCAAGAGAGTCAGTGCAAAGAAAATAGGCCTGGGTAGCCATTTGATTTACTGGTCAGCAGTCTTATGGCTTGGGGGGGTAGAAGCTGTTAAGGAGCCTTTTTGGTCCCAGACTTGGTGCTCTGGTACCGCAAGATAAGGTCCTTATGCTTCCAAAACCATACCACAAGTGATGTGTTAACGTCTGTAATAGATCTGTCATTCGCATTGAAAGCAAGTTTAAGAAGCTGTATATCTGTTCTGTGTGTGCTATTTCTATGCTTCCCCGTCAAGTTTTGTTTTTGCGTATTTTACTTTCGGGTTTGTACACCAGCTTCAAACAGCTGAAAATACTATATTTTTGGATATGGAAAATATATTTCACAACGTTTTACAATGACTCTCTACACTATACTTGGCTTGTTTTGTCAAAAACTGAAATTAGACGAATTATTAGAATGTTTTTGCAACCAAGAAATGGCGGAGCTATTTTTAAAAATAGTTTCTGCAAGAACTACCCCAGTAGGTACCGTGTCAGATATATTTCCCATGGGGCTACGTTAAGTTATGGGACTTTGATTATTACTTAGCTAGCTAACAGATGGGTGTTTTGGCTAGTTAGCTAAATAACATAATGTCATGAAACATGCTACAGTGAAGATTAATTCCGTTAGAAGTGCCATGGGCTAAAGGCAAATCGCACGCTTGACAGCTAACGTTTAGCAGTCAACATTTCTCGTGACGTCCAGACAAGACGATGAGCCAGTAACTTGTTAACATTCGCCATCTAGCTAATGCTTTAGGTGTAACTAAATTTTCAGCTTTCGGGGATAATAGTCACAGTTGGAAACGAGATAACCGCCACGCTAGCTAATTGCCACGAATCAAAACTATCTACCAAGCTAGGAAGAACAGTGGGGTTCCAGCCAGGGCCTCCGACCTGTGCTGATAACGTTATACTAGGCTAGCTAGCCGTTAGCCAAGAAATAGAAGAAAAAATAACGAAAGGGCCAGAGGATGACAATACCTTGGCTTTAGTACATCTCTATTTATGTACAAGTTAAAGTTACGTGCTACTTCTTCTTTAATTTTGAACTCACCATTTCAGCTGTTTAAACAGTTGTAGACAGCTATCTAGCCTCCGTGTTGCTAATTCCTGTGACGATACAAACAAGAGGAGCAGTAATAGTGGCAACACAGAAATTTCAAAATAAAAGTCCCATGTCTAGTCATATCATTTTTTTTGCTCGGGACCAGGACAACAACCTCTCCCTCAATTTCAGTAAAAACAAAGCAGCTGATCGTGGACTACAGGAAACGGAGGGCCGAGCACGCCCCCATTCACATAGATGGGGATGTGGTGGAGCGGGTCAAGAGCTTCAAGTTCCTTGGTGTCCACAACACTAACGATCTATCATGGTCCAAACACACCAACACAGTCATGAAGAGGGCACAACAACACCTCTTCCCCCTCAGGAGGCTGAAAAGATTTAGCATGGGCCCTCAGGTCCTCAAAATGTTCTACAGCTGCAACATTGACAGCATCTTAAAACCTATTTTTTTTATCTGCTCCTTTTTTAAATGTTCACCTAAAATGACACACCCAAATCTAACTACCTGTAGCTCAGGCCCTGAATCAAGGATATGCATATTATTGGTACCATTTGAAAGGAAACACTTTGAAGTTTATGGAACTGTGAAAGGAATGTAGGAGAATATAACACAATAGATCTGGTAAAAGATAATACAAAGAAAAATAAGTAATCCTTCTCACCCCCCCTCCCCCCTTAAGATTTAGATGCAATATTGTAAAGTGACTGTTCCACTGGATGTCATAAGGTGAATGCACCAATTTGTAAGTCGCTCTGGATAAGAGCGTCTGCTAAATGACTTAAATGTAAATGTAAATGTGAAAAAAACAAGTGTTCTTTTGTATTTTTTTTGTACCATCTTTGTAATGCAAGAGAAAGGCAAAAATGTATTATGTCCACTAGATGGCAGCAGTGTATGTGCTAAGTTTTAGACTGATCCAATGAATCATTGAATTTCTGTTCAAAATTTTGTATCAAGGCTGCCCAAATGTGCCTAAATGATCTATTAATAACATTATGTTCAAAATTGTGCACTCTCCTCAAACAATAGAATGCTATTATTTCACTGTAATAGCTAATGTAAATTGGACAGTGCAGATTGATGAACAAGAATGTAAGCTTTCTGACAATATCAGATATGTCTATGTCCTGGGAAATTGTATTTTTACTCACAAACTCATGCTAATTGCCTACGTTAGCTCAACCATCCCGTAGAAGGGACACCAATCCCTAAGAAGTTTTTAACTGGCTTTATCACAGTATGGTAACTGCTTGGCATCCGACCGTAAGACGCTACAGATGGTGGTACGTATGGCCCAGTACATCACTGGGGCTGAGCTCTCTGCCATCCAGGACCTCTATAACAGGCTGTGTCAGAGGAAGGTCCTAAAAATTGTCAAAGACTCCAGCCACCCAAGTCATAGACTGTTCTCTCTGCTACCACACGGTAAGCGGTACTGGAACACACATCTGGGTCCAAAAGGCTCCCAAACAGCTTCTACCCCCAAGCCATAAGACTGCCGAACAGTTAATCAAATGGCTACCCTGACTATTTGCATTGACTCCTTTTAATTTGTACTGACTATCATGCACTGGCTTTATGAACACTCACTGGACTCCACCCACACATTCACAGATACTACACTAACACACACACAATGCACACACACATACTTTCACACTCTTTCATACGCTGCTGCTACTCTGTTTGTTATCTATCCTGATTGCACATTGAGAATGAGATCTCTTTTCGAAGTGTCACCAGAGTATGAAAATAATGTTAACAATGCAGCTTGCATAGGCTAAAAATCACTTTCACCTGGAAAGGAGCATTCAAGAACATTAATATATGTAAATTAACACGCACTGTCTGCAGATGACAATACATTTCTGAAGGTTTTGGCAATATCTCTATTGTTTACAGTAACTTTCTTTAGAAGAGGTTTAGATGATCCCTATTCATATCACTTGACTGATACATATAGCACTGTGTGACCATCCAGCGTTACTCAGTAAACTTTTATTTTAACAGAGAAATGTGCACTGTAAATCCTCTTGTTGCAAACATCACACTTTAAAATCCATGAGCTATCATGTGACCTAAAGTCAGATAGGTGGAGTGGGCTTGCACCTTTAAATGCACAATCCTTAATTCCTTATTCAGCCTGGAGAAATGTAACCACTCTCAAATTCAAAGATGGATCTATGAATGCAAAGACTGACAGTCTGTGAGATCAAAATGATAGTTTGACATATAGCTTTAAGCTAAAGATACGAAAACACTAGTGAGACCTGAGCACTACTATGTGTGTACTCAAAATAACAATACAGTCTAGTGTTTTAATCCTGCATTCTCATCTGGAAAGTTTTGCTAAAGAGAGGCAAGTGCGTTTGACGCTTACTAACTCAAGACAGGCTAATATATTTTGTAATAGGAGGTTTTCTAAGTCATGAGAAACTACAGACGAAGCTCAGGGAAATATTTAACACAAGGGTGTGATAACAGACTATGGGCAGTTCAGGAAATGACACAGTGTGGTGGAAGTGTCATGTGGGGATCTGAACAGTGGAGGGGGAGGACCATCCTCAGTGAATTTCTTTCAAATTTAAATAGTGAAACATTTGTAGCATCCGTCTGATGGGTGTAGAGAAAATTTGAGTTGAAAGGAGTAGCCTAAACCTATCGATGTTACTTTGAGCTGGGTGAATGGAATATGAATGACAGTCATCCAATGTAATTGAAATAAGGCCACGCTCATAAGAAAAATAATCGTTCTCCCTCGTCTTAAACGGCACCCACTGCTATTGGATCTAAACCATGGTCTCCCACAAGAGAAACCAATGTATTGGCCATTAGACTAACAGGGAATACCATGTGGTGTTGAGTGTGACTGATTCTGAAGTCACAGGCAGGGCTACGTCATCACAAGACCATAAGCCCGACTCATGTCCGCTACAGAAGCATAGGGAGCTCATATCCTCTCTAAAACAGTATTTGAGTTATAAATCATTGGATGATTAAAACATATGTTTATTTAATCCTTCAAATTGTCAAAACATTTTGCTCTGGTGAGAAAATACAAGTGCGGAATGATATCATGTTAGATTGTGACCATCGTGGAAATTCTGAATAAAGTATATTTGAAAACGGAGTGTTTCACAATATACCTTATAGTTTTCATTGTGGCTCAGTTGGTAGACCTTGGTGCTTGCAATGCAGAGGTTGTGGGTTTGATTCCCACAGGAGACCAGTGCTAAGATGTAAACAAATATATGCACTCACTACTGTAAATCACTCTGGATAAAAGCGACTGCTAAATGACTAAAATGTAAAACAATAAAAGCATGATATACCCATGAAAATCATGTTTAAAAATAAAATTATTAAAATTATTGTCTGGTATTATAAATAATAATAAAATTAAAGAAAAAAACACATGGAAGACTAATTTAATCTCTGGTTCCATGGGAAAATAACTAAACTTCAGTTACCTAAATCAGATTAAATACAATTTTACACAGCCAAGCATCAATAACTGGGTCAAAAAGCATGTGCTACTGTAATCTTAAGAGGTTGCAAGAGCCAATTCTTTTTACACACGGATTAACATCAACATTTCAATGTTTTGCATTCTAGCAGGCTACAGGATCAGGTGATCCTCTTTCAATTCCCGAGCACGAGGCAGAGCCTGATCCATGGTCATTTTCTGTGGGTAAACAAAGTTAGAGTAGTCAATCCCGTCCACATCTGCGCTGGCCAATTGGTCGCCAGAGCCCTGCTCAGTGAAGAGGATTCCAGTGTCAGAACCCTCGCCTGACTGCTCTAGCTCTGAGCCATCCTCTTCCAGCACTCTGGAAGAAAAACAGAAGCACAAGACCATTAGCCATTACAGTCTACATCCTCTAAGCTCTTCCTATGATTTTTCACTACAGCACAGGCTGGGGCGTCTTTACACTCCCATCATCCCTGCTTCGTTTGTCTGGGAGCCTTAAGTCGTATTCAGTTGAATTGTGCATTGAATCAACAATATTTCACAAAGTGATTAACAAGAAAGGCTGAGTGATAACTCTAAAACTGTTCTATGAAGAAAATATATTGTTGAAATAGTGTTCCTTTGCTTACATTCTCAACTAAGTAAATTATAAAATAAACACATTTAGATTCATCTGTTGTAAAACATTAAAAAGTTGCTCTAATACCTGTGAAGAAACACTTATTACTCCAGTCACTACATTGGATTTGTTACATAGTAACAGTGGTCGAAAAAGTACCCAATTGTCATACTTGAGTAAAAGTAAAGATACCTTAATAGAAAATGACTCAAGTAAAAGTGAATGTCACCTAGTAAAATACTACTTGAGTAAAGGTCTAAAAGTATTTGGTTTGAAATATACGTATGTATCAAAAGTAAATGTAATCGCTAAAATATACTTAAGTATGAAAAGTAAAAGTATAAATCATTTCAAATTCCTTATTTTAAGCAAACCAGATGGCAAGATTTTTTTGTTTATTTTAATTTACAGATAGCCCGGGGCACGTTCCAACACTCACACATCATTTACAAACGAAGCATGTGTTTAGTGAATCTTTCAGATCAGAGGCAGTAGGGATGACCAGGGTTGTTTTCTTGAAAAGATTGTGAATTTGACAATTTTCTTGTCCTGTTAAGCATTCCAGATGTAACAAGTACTTTTGGTTGTCAGGGATTTATGGAGTAAAAAGTACATTATTTTCTTTTTTGAATGTACTGAAGTAAAAGTAAAAGTTGTCAAAAATATAAATAGTAAAGTACAGATATTAGGTATTAGTAAACTTACCAATGTTTCTGTTTGCATGGTACTTTTTGCCAATGTTTTTCTTAACATGCTTAGAGGGAATTTATAATGATAATCCCTTTCTGTGCGACCTACAGTATAGGGAAGAGGGTTTCGTGAGATCCAACCCTTTTGGGTCCTGATGTTTTCTTACTGATACAATGTCTTGCTGAGAACTTAAACCACTAAATGGGAAGCGGTGTCTTAGGCCATATTAGATTAAATGTCCTTATGATAGCAATTGTTTAGCTTCCTCAATAGTGAAAATGTTTAACAGAGCTGAGTACATATTGTTCTCTTCTGTCTGCTGTAATATAATGAATGCAGATATTAATGCTTGGGTGCTCCTTCACCCATGTATAATTAGATCACCTAATTCATATGTCTTGTAGTTTAAACACTCAACTTTCAGCAGGATAATCTAGAACCATAGAGTGTAGTTTAAACTCATAGTAGTAAGTCAATAAAGTGCTTACTTCTTGTATGCTACCATCACTCTTGGAATGAGAAAGAATATCAGAGGCCATTCAAGTCACAGTACGCAACTACCAGACTGATTCTGTCATTAAAAAAACATTTCCTATTACAGGAAATTGTATAGTGTTTCTTGAAAATTCTGAAATGTTATTGATCAAGTCTATTATTGCAATTCTTTATGGGGACATATCTCATCAAAAACAATGAAGCAAAGAAGTTAGTCAGGACAATTCTGTCACATTATGCTCAATTCTGAAATTCAATAGCCCATCAAGCTTTGGTCTCCGGATAAATTAATTTGCGATGACGTATACTTACATATCCTTTACTGCAAATGGAGGGAGTCTGTTAGGAGGCCCAGGCAAGTCCATCCATGGACCCCTCTGTGTCTCACAGTTGGGATTTGTGGAGTCTGGCCTGCACTTAACCCACATATATCTACCTTTTGCTGGAGCACCTGTGTTTCATAAGGGAATAACAACATATAAACATAACTAATTTGTGACAGAGAATCTTCATGGACAATATTCCTATTGAATATGAAATACAGGTTACTGCCAAACAAAGGAAACTGAATAAATGAGGTAATAAAGTATATTGAAAGCAGGTGCTTCTGTAACAGAATAACTTTACGTCCGTCCCCTCGCCCATACCCGGGCGCGAACCAGGGACCCTCTGCACACATCGACAACAGTCACCCTCGAAGCATCGTTACCCATCGCTCCACAAAAGCCGCAGCCCTTGCAGAGCAAGGGGAACTACTACTTCAAGGTCTCAGAGCAAGTGACGTAACCGATTGAAACGCTATTTAGTGCACACCGCTAACTAAGCTAGCCGTTTCACATCCGTTACACTTCCAGGTGTGGTTCCTGAGTAACATCAAATGAAATTAAATTTGATGTTATTTGATGCCTTTGTCACAACAGGTGTGTCGACCTTACAGTGAAATGCTTACTTACAAGCTCTTAACCAACAATGCAGTTGTAAGAAAAATATCTACAAAAAATAAATACAAGTAACAAATAATTTAAGAGCAACAGTCAAATAACAATAGCAGGACTATATACTGTACAGGGGGAACTGGTAGAGAGTCAGTGTGCGGGGGCACCAGTTAGTCGAGGTAATTGAGGTCAAATGTACATGTAGGTAGAGTTATTAAAGTGACTATGCATAGATAATGCCATGCGATAACAGAGAGAACAGTCTATGACTAGGGTGGCTGGAGTCTTTGACCATTTTTAGGGCCTTCCTCTGACACCGCCTGGTATAGAGGTCCTGGATGGCAGGAAGCTTGGCCCAAGTGATGTACTGGGCCGTACGCCCTACCCTCTGTAGTGCCTTGTGGTCGGAGGCCGAGCAGTTACCATACCAGGCAGTGATGCAACCTGTCAGGATGCTTTCAATGGTGCAGCTGTAGAACCTTTTGAGGATCCGAGGACCCATGCCAAATCTTTTAAGTCTCCTGTGGCGGAATATATTTTGTTGTGCCATCTTTACGACTGTCTTGGTGTGATCGGACCATGTTAGTTTGTTGATGATGTGGATACCAAGGAACTTGAAGCTCTCAAGTTGTACTTGTGCTTGAAAGGGTATTGTCATCTACTGTACATACATTAAGATTATTCATTTCTATACATCTGGATGCATCTGGATGCTGATTATAATGTATTTTTTTTTATTTGTACCTTTATTTAACTAGGCAAGTCAGTTAAGAACAAATTCTTATTTTCAAAGACAGCCTAGGAACAGTGGGTTAACTGCCTTGTTCAGGGGCAGAACGACAGATTTGTACCTTGTCAGCTCGGGGATTCAAACTTGCAACCTTTCGGTTACTAGTGCAACACTCTAACCACAAGGCTACGCTGCCGCCCCAACATAATGCCTGCAGCCTGTGCATAATCAATAGGCCTGAAAAGGTTTAGGGCAGGCGTGTCAAACTCATTCCACGGCGGACCGAGTGTCTGCGGGTTTTTGTTTTTTCCTTTCAATTAAGACCTATAGACAACCAGGTGAGGGAGGTTCCTTACTAATTAGTGACCTTAATTCATCAATCAAGTACAAGCGTGGAGCGAAAACCCGCAGACACTCTACCCTTAGTGGAATGAGTTTGACACGTGCTCTATCTAAACTGTTCAAGGGCCTTCTGTACCAAGCAGACTAGGAGTTCTGATTTGGGATCAGTTTTGCCTTTAAGACCACAGTGGACAGAGGGGACCTGATCAGCACTCCTACTCTGAAACGCTTGCCCATTTCTTGCTAGGATGCTTGCTCTTGCAATCTGTGAGTAAATTATTGCTTTTGAAAAAATAAAAATAATAGGTAGCCTACAGCTTAAGTCTTTGTTGGACAGGAACATTACTGCATTCGACAATTGATATAGGTCAACTTATTTGGATTTTTAAACCAAAAAGGTACAACTTCATTTTAAGGGGTCCTAATTACAGTGTAATTACACTGTAACATGTATTGTAGTTAATTCTAATAACTCATAGTTACACTGCTATAACAACATGTAACTGGTGGTAATTGGAGTCTGTAATTACAGATGTGTAAAAAAAAGTTTAAGTTTTAAGTTTCTTCTCAGCTGCATCTGATTCAGTAATAACTGTCCCAAGGTTGTAATCTCTTGTTGGTAGATGCACTGGGTGTCAGAGATTACAAAGGTTGGAAGATAAATAGCCTCTAATTACCAACCCATGAATGCACTCTTCAAAATCTCCACTCAATGTTGTATGTAATGACTTATTACTCATTACCAAGTGAAAATACATACAAACAAATGGACAACCCGGCAGGCCAAACCCCCCCTTAACCTGGACGACGCTGGGACAATTATGCGTCTCTTATCTATTTCTACAAACTTTCTATCAAAATGTATTGTAATGAGACTATTTCTTTCTTTCGGGATGTGGATACCGAGGATGTCCACTTCACTGTCAGATCATTTTATTGGTAAACTACACGGTAATGTAAAATTTCTAATTTTTTGTGATTCAATACTTAATATTGTAAACATATCATAAATGTTGTTGTAATCAAGAGACGTTAGAAAAAGTTTCTAAATAATCTATGAAGCTGAGGAGGGATCCAAATTGTGTATTTAAAAGAAAACATGAATCTTCAGCGTACAATGACACCTTTGTCTTTAAGACCTGGATTTCCAGGCCTTTGGTATTAATGTTGGATCTGATTTTAATCATCTAACATTTCGATGGCCATATTGGAGGCCCCTTACCTAATCCGTTTTTTTTTTTTTTACATGGACGATACATTGGAGATAATATATTTACCACTTGGGTCCTGTGTCAGTAATAATGAAATCAGACCTTGTTGAGTATCTGATAATCTGCCATTTTTATTGGAGTGGTTAAAACATGCTAATAATGGTCCTCTGAGTACATTAAAAATGGTTTGGTGTCCCTTAACTGGTAAATAATAATAATAATGATTTTTATTTATTGTTAATACATTTATTAATTGGACAAAACAAAGATATAGGCCTACTCAATAACATAAATCTGTAGCCCACTGTCACGGTTTTCATGTGGTGAAGGAGAGTCGGACCAAACTGCAGCGTGTATATTGTGATCCATGTTTAATCACACAACGTAACACGAATCCAAAACACAAACTCTACAAAACAATAAACGTAGTGAAAACCGAAACAGCCTTAACTGGTGCAAACTGACACAGACTAAGGCCATCAAGACACTCAGGACAATCACCCACGACAAACTCAAAGAATATGGCTCCCTAAATATGGTTCCCAATCAGAGACAACGATAAGCACCTACCTCTGATTGAGAACCACTCCAGACAGCCATAGACTTTGCTAGATAAACCCACTAGCTACAATCCCAAATACATACACACCAAAACCCCAAGACAAAACACACCACAATACAAAAACTCCATGCCACACCCTGGCCTGACCCAATACATGAAGAAAAACACAAAATACTTAGACCAGGGCGTGACACCTACAGTGTGGTGAGAACCATAGATTTTTGTCATTTGAAAAACAAATATATATTATTTCACCTTTGTTTAACCAGGTAGGCTAGTTGAGAAAAAGTTCTCATTAACAACTGCGACCTGGCCAATATAAATCAAAGCAGTGCAACACAAACAACAACACAGAGTTACACATGAAATAAACAAACATAGTCAATAATACAATAGAACATTATATATAGTGTGTGAAACTGAGGTAGGATAAGGGAGGTAGAGGACTTGATGATTAGTTGAAAAGTTGAATCAGGTGTATTTGTACGGGGCTTCAATAAAAAATGTAAATACTGTTGGGGGTACTCGAGGACTGGAGTTGGGAAACACTGGCCTAGACAGCTAATTTAGAAAAACCGGATTGTCTGTCTTCCCTTTTTAACATTACAAAATGGAAACTGACAACTGTCTTTGTCTTCATCTGTTTATTTCTTGTAAGCAGAGACCTTGATATTATGGTTGGATCTGCAAAAATCGCTGAAGCTGGAGACTCTTATCTCCCTCACTAACACAAGCACCAGCTGTCAGAGCAGCTCACAGATCATTGCACCTGTGCATAGCCCATCTGTAAATAGCCCATCCAACTACCTCATCCCCATACTGTATTTATTTATTTTGCTCCTTTGCACCCCAGTATCTCTACTTGCACATTCATCTTCTGCACATATATCACCCCAGTGTTGAATTGCTATATCGTAATTACCTCGCCACTATGGCCTATTGTATTGCCTTACCTCCCTTATCTTACCTTATTTATTCCATGTGTAACTGTGTTGTTGTATGTGTCGAAATGGTTAAATGAAGGTGATATAAAATAAAGAAAAAATAAATTGTAGGTATCTGTGGTAGAGAAGAAGAATATATATGATAATTTAGCATAGACACTATTACCTCTGGTTATCTTCATTATGATTTCTATGATTTCGGCATAGCTTACCTAGGCCTACATAACTACCTAGCTAGTTTGTTGTGATATCCCGCTAGCCATATTAGTGCTTGCTAACACTAATAACAAAGACTTGTTTATCTATCCCGAGATAGATCAGAGCCTGTAGTTTCCAATTGGAGCAAATGAATCATAGAGGGCAGAACAAGCACGAGCTAGTGCTTGTGGGGGCGGCAGCGTAGCCTAGTGGTTAGAGCGTTGGACCGGAAGGTTGCGAGTTCAAACCCCCGAGCTGACAAGGTACAAATCTGTCGTTCTGCCCCTGAACAGGCAGTTAACCCACTGTTCCCAGGCCGTCATTGAAAATAAGAATATGTTCTTAACTGACTTGCCTGGTTAAATAACGGTAAAATAAAAAGATCCTATTGGCACACCCGAGCTGACAAGGTACAAATCTGTCATTCTGCCCCTGAACAGGCAGTTAACCCACTGTTCCTAGGCCGTCATTGAAAATAAGAATATGTTCTTAACTGACTTGCCTGGTTCAATTTATTTGCATATTTCCGTTAGGGAACGCCTACTCTGAAGTGCGCGTGTGCAATAACTCAATTCACCCTTGCACTCATTCTAAACGCAAATTTGTTAAACATTGGCAAAACGCCAATGGTTGTTACAGATTCTAGTTTTGGAAACAGAAAATTGTATGGAGATCAATGTTTAATCGATGAGAAAATTACCAGAATGTCGGCCAGAATCAATCTTCTCCCACTTCTGGCTACTGGTAGTGAGTGGATACGCCAACCGGATGCTTCACATTTATACATCCGGTGAAATATCTGTCTCACTGTGCTGATTAATGATATAGTGTTAAATTATTAGCTACATTGAAAAGGCACTAACGTTACTCAAGTACCTAGCTAGCTAACATGCTGGGTGTGTCTCACGTTTTACCCAAGGTTCAGGGAAGACCATCGAGCCAATATAACGTTAGCTAGTTAATCTAGCAAGGAGCGACCATAGCATAATTGCCAGCTTTAGCTTGCTAGTTAGTTAGTCAAGGTTAGCATGCTAGCTAATCCCCCCAAAACTATATTAGATGGTAACTAGCTAGCCTAGTTGGTAGGTCAAACAAAAACATGAGCTGACGTTTGCTAGCTAGTAACAGTTAGCTAACTAACATTAGGCTAGCAAGCTAACTACCTATGCTAAATCATCCAGCAGAATTTCCAAAAAAGCTCAATAAATTGCATGGAAACCATACTTTCTCTCCCGTGTTGATGTTTTTCACCTACAACACTTTGTTTCTTTCATGTCTGGATTTTTGGTGCTTTCAAGACATCTGGGAACTCGGAAAAAAACAGATCAAATCATGACGTCAGGTCAGAAAGTCAGAGTTCTAGAAAGATGCCAGAGTTTCCGATATGTAATTCTAAGTTTGATGACCTTTCAAAACTATTTTCCCAGTCGGAGATTTTTCCCCGAGTTCCCGGAGATTTCCGAGTTGTTTTTTGAAAGTGGCATTTGCACACTGACCTACTCGACCATATTCTCTGCGTACTGTCACATGACGCCAGTGTCAACATGTGGGCATATTCGAGGTCATTCTTATTTAGAGCGTGTTGCACAGATAGTCAGATCTTGACTTGATGCCTTAATTCCTGGGATAAATAAATAATTGCACCAATGCATCCCATTAAAAAGTGAGAATGCTCCTCAACAGTGAAACCCTTGCAAGGTTACATGGTGGAATAAGGGTTTGTCTTATGATCATTTTAAGTGCATTTATAAACCATTATTCAACCAAGCTTAATAGGCTTACAATTTGGCAATTAACGATTGACTATTTCACAAGTTTAACCATAACCAGGGGTGAAAGTAAGTCGGTATGGTCTTGTACAGCATCCCGGCAAAAAAAAAAAAAAATGGGGGGTATGCTCTACCGGTAAAACGTGAGCCTAACACAATAATTAACACAAAATGACATGAAAAATATAGGCTATTTTACACCATTATTTAACACTACCGCATGTCAGCCACATTACAAATTGTACATTTTGACAAGCGGAGATGAGTGGCAACGACCGAGACGCGCTTGGACAGCTGCGGTTGCATCAATGCAGGCCGTGTAAGCCCAATGACAATTGCAGAATGTCATTAAAATACACGTTTACAATACACACCGTTTACAATACACAAAGTGTTTTGTAACGGATGTCTCTTTCCATTCATCAAATTGCAGGAGCACAATGCGTGGACGAACGTGCGCGGGTACCCTACAGGCTACAGGAGCGCCTTTTTGAAGTGATTGTTTGACAATAAGATGAAAAATGCACCCTTAAATGAATGACCAATTCTAAGATTGTTTTTATATGTGAACCTGTTTTTCACATTAGGCCTGCAAATCAGACCCTAGAGCCCTTTATTGCAATGATGTCAATGAGCTGAATTATCATGCGGGGCGTGCTATCAGGGATCCATGGGATGTCCCTACCCCACTGAAGTTGATATTTAAAATGGTTAAGCTAAGGGTTAGGGTTACGTAAGGGTTAAGGTTCGGTTTAGGGTAGGGTAGGGTAGGGGTTAAGTTTAGGGTAAGAATGTCCCACGGATTCCGGATAGCACTGAGCAATATGGTGCCATCACAAAACTTGAACATGTGTAACAAGCATGGTAACATGCATTCATTGTTATACCTCTGTAATTACAGACTGCAGATACGTACAGTTACATGTTGTTATTACAGTGAATTATTACAAGTAATTACAATAATTGTTAGTTTAATTAATTACATATGTAATTACACTGTAATAAGGACCCCTTAAAATAAAGCGTTACCGATCAAATTACACTTTCACTTATGCAACCACCCCTTTTATAAATTACAATTTAAAGTTATGAGCATCATGTGCATTGTTCTAATTTGTGGTTCTTCAAATGTTTTAATACTCTCACTCATACTTTATTCTGGTTGTGAAAAAGAAGTCCTCCAGACAGAAAATACAGACAAATGTAGACAAAATACACAGACCCGGTTTCGTGACATCTTGTCAGCAACCTAGGGTATTTTGTCAAGCGTGCCAAACGCAGACATCACATTGATAGCAGAAGCACAGATACGTTTTCAACATGAATTAATCAACATAAATGTTATTGTTACAAATCCGTAACTACACCTACTTACTTTTCTCAACAATTAAATACTGTAGTACCCAACATGTGGCTAATCCAAACATTTGATAATGCCTATTATTTATTTGATTAGGCTACTTACCAAATCCGTTATCTGCGAGAAAGAGAATGACAGCCAGTGTCAGACAGATCTTCAAATTCAGTATCTTCATTATTTCCTTTGTAATGAGGAGACGTCAATATATCCTTTAAAGAATAACCTCTGTGTGAATATTCTTAAATACACTTAATCGTGCTGTTGAATGTCTCCAAACCCTGCCCATTTATGCGTCATTATTTCCTGAAACCAGACGTCTTCGTAAGTTTAACATCTGCAGTGGAAAGTTATTGTCTTCCATATATGGCATGCCGACGTTCACAACATTGAGTTAATAACGTAGATATAGCCTAAATAAAGATGATTAATACAGTATATCTGAACATTCAACGGCTATAAAAATTGGTAGTCCCACTGTAAAACTGCAGTAGACCATAATCTGTTGACACATAGCATCATTTGAATCATCAAAAGTCTCTCTTTGACCCAATAGATAATCCAATAGATTAATTAATAGTAGTCACTCAGAAATGTCCTTGTTTTACATGAAAACATACATGAAATGAGGTGCACAATGAATAGGAAATATAGTCAAGATGTTGAAATGGTCATAAATAAGGGGTTTTATTGAGATAATAATTGTGTCCTTCAAACTTTGCTTTCATCAAAGTATTCTCCATTTGCAGCAATTACAGCCTTGCAGACCAAGTGGCATTCTAGTTGTCACCCCATGCTTCCTGAAACACCTCCCACAAATTGGATTGAATTGATAGGTACTTCTTACATGCCATATGGTCAAGCTGCTCCCACATCAGCTCAATAGGGTTGAGATCCGGTAACTGTGCTGGCCACTCCATTATAGACAGAATACCAGCCGACTGCTTCTTCCATAAATAATAATTTCATAGTTTGGAGCTGTGCTTTGGGTCATTGTCCTGTTGTAGGAGGAAATTGGCTCCAAATAAGAGACGTCCACAGGGTATGGCATTGCCAAATGGAGTGATTGCCTTCCTTCTTCAATATCCATTTTACCCTGTAAAATCTCCCACTTTACCACCACCAAAGCACACCCAGACCATCACATTGCCTCCACCATGCTTGACATATGGCGTCAAGAACTCCTCCTGCATCTTTTCATTTTTTATGCGTCTCACGAATGTTCTTCTTTGTTATCTGAACACCTCAAACTTAGATTTGTCTGACCATGACACTTTTTTCCAAACTTCCTCTGTCCAGTGTCTGTGTTCTTTTGCCCATCTTAAGCTTTTCTTTTTATTGGCCTGTCTGAGAAATAGCTTTTTCTTTGCAACTCTGCCTAGAAGGCCAGCATCCCAGAGTCACCTCTTCAATGTTGACGTTGAGGCTGGTGTTTTGCGGGTACTATTTAATGACGCTGCCAGTTGAGGACTTGTGAGGCATCTGTTTCTCAAACTAGACACTCTAATGTACTTGTCCTCTTGCTCAGTTGTGCACTGGGGCCTTCCACTCCTCTTTCTATTCTGGTTAGAGCCAGTTTGTACTGTTCTGTGAAGGGAGTAGTACACAGTGTTGTACAAGATCTTCAGTTTCTTGGCAATATCTCTCATGGAATAGCCTTCATTTCTCAGAACAAGAATAGACTGATGAGTTTCAGAAGAAAGGTCTTTATGGCCATTTTGAGCCTGCAATCGAACCCACAAATGCTGATGCTCCAGATACTCAACTAGTCTAAAGGCCAGTTTTATTGCTTTAATCAGCAAAACAGTTTTCAGCTGTGCTAACAGCTGTGCAAAAGGGTTTTCTAATGATCATTTAGCCTTTAAAAATTATAAACTTGGATTAGCTAACACGACGTGCCATTGGACACCAGGAGTGATGGTTGCTGATAATGGGCCTCTGTACGCCTACATAGACATTCCATAAAACTACAATAGTCATTTACAACATTAACAATGTCTACAATGAATTTCTGATCAATTTTATATTATTTTAATGGACAAAAAATTAGCTTTTCTTTCAAAAACAAGGACATTTCTACGTGACACCCAACTTTTGAACAATAGTGTATATTGTTGTAAGTGACTGTATGGATACTATATTTTACAGATGTTATTGGTAACAAGTGAAATGTTGAAGTGTGGTTAGTCACCATCTTGGATGTGGTTTGAGTCGGAAAAACAAATGACTGCTGGAATATAAAACTGTAGAAAACAGCAAACAACTTGGTACATTTCAAGCCATACTCAAAATATACAAGGGTGAGAATATTAGAATTAGATGCATCTGACAAGCAATCTAAGCACTTTACCTATTTTGGTCACCTTAAGTCATAGAAAATCTTAATACATGAATGAAAAATTCTGAATGTGCTCTGAGTGTAATTAGGAAAATTAAGTTAGCTAATTAAGTTTGCAGTTGTGCTGTTGAGTGAGTTTTTGTTGGGGGGGGGGTGAATGTAGCAGATGGGGATCTGTGAAACCCCTCAGCCTAGAGTGTCTCCACTTGCGCTGCCAAATAGGTAGCTTTTCGATGGCGCAACTGGGTAAGACTGTAACGGCTTTCTTCCGCTGAATGAGAGGGGGACCAAAATGCAGCGTGGTTAGAGTTCATGGTTTTTAATAAGAGAAACTAAACATGAACACAATTACAAAACGGCAAACCTCGAAACAGTCCTATCTGGTGCAGTGAACACAAAGACAGGAAACAACCACCCACAAACCCCAACACAAAACAAGCTACCTAAATATGGTTCCCAATCAGAGACAATGACTAACACCTGCCTCTGATTGAGAACCATATCATGCCATACATAGAAACGGACAAACTAGACACACAACATAGAATGCCCACCCAGCTCACGTCCTGACCAACACTAAAACAAGGAAAACACAAAAGAACTATGGTCAGAACGTGACAAAGACACTTCAGGGGGGCAGTCACATGTGTTTGTGAGGCAGTGGTCCTGGTATGAGCCAAATCAGGAGGCAGCAGTACTGCTTGCTAAGCAAGACAGTCCTTTACTCTCATGTGAAGTTTATGTAACACTCCTCCAAAAAGTTTAGTTAACTCAAAAAGGCTGTGGAACTACTTACTAAAAGATCTTGAGCTGGACCAGCTAGATTTTTTTTACATTGTACTGTAAAGTATGATGATTGATCTCTTTCATGTTAATTGTTCTCTTGAAATTCTTATTTTGAAAGGGTGATGTGGATGTGTATGAATGCTTGTTTTCAGCTGATGCACATCTGTGAGATGATACAGGATGTGGGTGTATCGGGCCATTTTATTTTTCTCAGGAAATTACATTTCAATCTTTTCATTGAGACATCCAACGCCACTACTGCAACTCATAACTTTATAAAATCTCAATTTCAGATTAGATTTGTTTTCTTGGTCCTGTGCAGTTGTAAATCAAACAAATAAATGTGTTAAGACAACATTATTTCAATTTCAACTTATTTTAAAATTAGTGAATTGTGCTAAGTTGCCAATATATTTGACTGCAACTGTTCTTATGGGTCTAAACATAAACCTCTGCCAAACTGTCCTCTTCAGAGAAGATTGCACTGGAGACCTTTACATGAGAATCCTCTCATTTCTTCTAAGCAGTCATCTGATAATCCAGACTCTGTCTCTCTCCTGAACTGTTTCATCTGCAGATGCCATTATGCCTCATCCTCTCCTTGTGTTGAGTATGCTGTCTGGTCTTCCACCCCCTTATGTCTGCTCCATATTTATCTCCACCTTCCTGTTGCTACCTGCTGTCAGAATAAAGGTTACATTCATCCAGATGTGGGAATCTCCTCAATTTTCATTAGGGTTCCATTATACTTTACCCTTCAACCACATATCCCATGAAAAGACATTTCTTGGGATATTTCAACTATTGGACTAACTTTACTAATACCACTATATATTTTATGACTGATAATCAAGTGTTTGTTTATGTTACTTGAACTCATGCTGTTTTTCAGATCAATCCTCATCTGGAATAAAAAGCCAGCTTAATGGATAATATCCGTTAAAAGAAAATAGTTGTCCAGGACTAGGCTAAATCTGTGTCTGCAGGAAACCATCCCATTATGATGAGCACTTATGCAAACATAAGATTTTCTGGAAAAAGGTAGATATTTCAGACATTTTATTTTCTGCTTAGACAAGTTCCTAGCGATACTACCATTAAAACTGCAGTGAATGAGGTCATCTAAATTATTTGCTGCCGGTCTGTCTCAAATATCAGTGGGAGTAAAATAACCTAGCTGAGCCAAATTGGAAGTGTTATATGTGCAGTTTGATGACCTAGTAAATTAAATGTCTTAAACCAGTAATTTTCTAGGGCAGTGAGAAAGCATGTTTCAATTATAATGTTGTTGTTTCTTTTAGTTTTTTATTGTGGACATCATTTTTGTTTAGTAAAATATATGAAATTCACATTTTTGACCCACAAAAATAATGATTCTCCACCTTGCCACCGAAACCAGCTTTTGCTTTAATAAAAATAAGTATTAGCTACTATTTTGGAATGTTTATAAAATAACAGGCAGGCTCGTCAGCTGTCATTGTGGTCTGTAATCTCTCTTTAGCACACACAGAGAAAGGAAAATACCTCTTCATTGGGGTTTTGAAGACTGCACTGTCATTGTCAGGCTGAGGTTTCATCTTACTGCCAAGTCATACCGAGATGAGCTAAATGCTATCCTCAGCTCTGTTTACGTGTCACTCTAGAGAATTCACATTCGGATGGTTTTGCATTCAAAGTATATTTAGAGCTGAAGTGGTAATACATCTTGGCACAGATACACATATATGCCTCTTAAAATTGAAACAATAAAGGTCTGTAATTAACTACTCACAGGACCTGAAAGTTACAATTATGTACATCTAAATCGGTCTAAGCTGTTTTAGGGTCCATTTATCAATGGCAATCTTTTCTTATTTAAGAAATGTATTACATTTTTGTGTGAATGTTACAATAAAATGTTTCCTTTATAAAATAAAATAAATATTCATACACATGAAGCATTTGTGAGCCTTTCAAAGGGGAACTAAGATAAAGGTACGCTTCTGCAGTATCCTGTAGTGATTAGGATTTTTTTTTAAAACTGATTACCAATAGACTGACATTGCATAATGACCAGCCAAACAAAATGTCATCCTGGTAACTTGTCTGTGAAGAACTAGTAGATAGATCAATAGATGAAGCTTATCAGATGTTTTTATTTTCAACTATCAACACAGTGAAGGCTTGTTCATCTAAACATATAATCTACTACCTTGTAATTGAGAGCTAAGGATGTGTGTGTATGACAAGGGGAGTAGGGGGGGGGGTTATCAGAGGTATAGATGAAGTGATACATACTAGTCATAGTCACATCTGCTAATACACATATCATAAAGGTCATTTCCAACGAAGGCACAATCTGTTATTTTAACAGCCTGACCCTACCACTTTGTTTGGTAAACTGAGGGATGGGGCTTAGAAAATGTAACCACACTCAAATTCGTGGACGCAACGACAGCTATGGACGCAAGGACATCCATAATACGTTTTGAATCAATTTTAAATATATATGTTGTTTGTTTACAAACACTCACATTTTTACAAAAACATAAACACCGGGAGAGTCTTAGATTTGGGGTTATGATAGGGTAAAACATCTATGGCTATACTTGCCTGGGAGCATTGGATATATTTATGTTTCTCATTAGTATAGTACTGACAATCAAGTAAAGTTCTTGTAGAACTACTAAAATAAGTAAGTAGCTAGAGAAATAAATAACATCCACTTTATTATCTGCCTATGGATTTTATAACCTAGAAGCCATTTGATGAGTAACAGCACCCTCTTCAGTTTCGTGGGCCACACTGACCGTTCTGTTGCAGCAACAAATCTGCTTGGAACTTTAATACATAGATACGATTTGATACTGTATTAAAAACACAATTGTCACTTGCTGTCAAGAACAGAAACAGATTGTCATAACCAACCTAATTGGGGACTATTTGCACTGACATTCTTGCACTGGCTTTATGTACACTCACTGGACTCAACCTACACACACTACACTGACACTCCAACACAACACACACTTTCACACAAGCTGCTGCTACTGTTTATTATTTATCCTGATTGCCTAGTCACTTTTACCCCTACCTACATGTACATATTACCTCATACCCATGCACATTGACTTGGTATCGGTACTCTTTGTTTATAGCATCGTTATTATTTTATTGTGTTACTTTTTTTGCTAATCTACTTTTACCTTTTAACTCTGCATTATTGGAAAGGGGCTCTTAAGCATTTCATGGTAGAACATCAAATGGGGATTGAGGAGAATGACATTTAATATATGATAGGTGTGTTTAACCAGGCTTTGTTTAGGGCACATTCAGATTCAGTTAGAGGAGGCCAACTTTGCATTGATTTGGTTGATCTTGAGGGGCAGAAGGCTGGCCATCTCTTCACTCAGTTCCAGCTCTGTCTCGATGGCGATTTTAGCCTCTGGGTTGTCCTTGCAGTACTGGACCACAAAGTTGTAGCACTCCAGGGAGCGGTTCAGGTTCTCCAGCTGAATGGTTGTGCTGGTCGAGATCAGCCTGAGGTGGAGACGAGCCACCCGGAACTTAACCACAAGGACCGGCCTCAGTACCTCGTCCTCCAATTTATCCGGCCACTTGCCTCTAGTGAGCGGACTCAGTCGAGGAACATCTGGTAGAACTTGGTGGAGGAGGAGCAGAGGTGGTTAAACTTCTTAACCGTGTGCACGTCCAGGTCGTCCTGCTTGTTGGCCATGGCCAGCTTCAGATCCATCATCTCGTAGTAGGTCCTCGGCCAGCTCAAACTGCAGCTGGCGGTAGATGAGGAGGTAGTACTGGGCGTTCAGGTCTTTGCAGATGGGCTCTATCACCGCCGCTTGTGCATCTTGCAGTGCCGCTTCAGGTCCTCCTCAAAGAATGCCAGGGCCTTGAAGAGAGTGCTGTGGTCCTGCAGAATCTCAATGTGATCTGTGACCTGGCCATCCATCTCAAAGTACTCCTTAGCTTGGTTTACGTAGGCCTGGCCAATCAGAAAGATGGCGCGGGCATCCTCAAAGTTGACGGGATGGAGTCAAAGGTGTGGAGTCAAAAGATGGAGTCAATGGTGTCAATGGAACCAAACAGAACAGCACTCTTCCTTCCTCTCTCCTTCTCCTCCTCATCCTCCTCCTCCTCTTGTAGCTGTGTCGCTCTCAGCTCCACCTGTCAATCCACCTTTAGCTCTCCAATGTTGTCCTGTACAGAGCAGCAGGCATACAAATGAGATATTGTCTCACAATATAGGCTAATCATCTACGAAATTACGTATTGTTTGAAGATGTCGAAATTGCCTTGAGAAGTTCTTCGCATCTTGCAACAAATTAAGACACTATTTTATCCAACACCTTGCAATTTCGGCTCTCTTCTGTCTTGGTTGGTCTCATTTCTCAGCCTCATCTTCACCTAAACACAAAGGTTTGAGATGTGTGTTAATGAGTACAGAATGATTGATAACATACAAACATTTCAGAATGAACATATACAGTCAAGGCTGAGTATATGACTTTAGAGTGAGAACTTACTCGCCTGGGCAGAGGCTTCTGAGGGGACCTCTCCAGCTAGGCCTGCTATGACAATGGCAGCAGATAGACAGTGCCTGCCCTCCATGTAGAGGGTCTGGCAGACAAAGTAGTGGGAAGAGAAAGATGTGTTAGATTCATCTGTAGAAATATCATTATAAAGAAATCAAGTCATTTACGCACTGTAAAGAAATTATAAGTAATTCATCTTGATGAAGAGATTACATACAGTGTATAATTTACCTTGGTGATGTAATCTTGCGATAACGTGGCAGCGTTCATGTCCCATTCCAGAGGAATGAACTGGTTGAATTCCAGCTGTCTCTGAAGAGTGCTGCGTCAGTAGCCCCCAGCTTTCTCATACAGCTCCAAGTTATTGTACATGTGTGCAAGATAGTACAGTGTATGGGTGTAGGCCATTTCAAATCTGTTTGAAGAGAGTGAAAAGTTAGTTAAAAGAACAACGTCACTTCTTTCTGTCATTTATGAAAGAGTCTACACAAGAATGACTTCCCTACCTCTTTATCCTCTCCTGTTGTGGTATTGCATCTTCCTCTGCCACAAAGAACTCAGTGAGGTCCATTGGGGGTTGCCCATCATCCGATGTTGTGAAAAAAAAAAAGATTATCCACTCTGAATTGTCAAGGTCACATTTAAACAGATGCCATAGGACTCAGTCTGCCGGGACAGTAAACCATATAGAATGCACCGCAGCTGGCCTTCCAGATGACAGATGATAAGGCCTGATGATGATGATGATGATGATGATGATGATGATGATGATGATGCTGCTTGCTCTTCCCCCAGAAAGAAAATTATAATGTAGGCAAATTGCACATAGACAATCTCATGCCTACAATATACATTGTTTCTGCAGTTTCCAAAAATCCTTGGGTTCTCTCAATTTCATCCCCACCAGCCCACAGAATGCCCAGTTGATTCTAAAAATAAATATATATATATCAGTCCACAACATTTGACTACTTCATTATATTCATTATCTTTAGCCAATGCCAATGTGTGTGCATGGATTAGGCACATTTTATGCACTGGACTGCTAGTTGCATGCTTAATGAAAGCCAACATAAGTTTTAGCTGTCATTACCCTGACTTGGTTGAAAAAAGACACGTTCTCTGGTAATATGCTCCACTTTTCCTGCAATGTCATGCAATTCATAAAATGTTCCTCTCCAGCAGACAGCTCTTCTGTTTCAACATGGTTTACACTAAGATAATACTCCACCGTCCCGAGTTTAGCTGCTCTTGATCCGTCTGGGGAGTCTCCACAGTGGCCTCTCCCAAAGCTCTCCTCACTTCCTCGGTCAACAGGCTGATCTGTCGGGCGCTGGTCTGCTTCATCATTGACGTTCTCGTGTTCACCGACATCGAAATTCTTCAAGGAGCAGTATATCTCTCCTAAAAGCTCCCTTGCCTTATACTTTGATCGAAAAGGATCGTTTTCTGGGTCTTTTCTTGATTCTACTTGAGCATCTTGAGCATTACAAAACATGTCACACACTGCTCTCCATTCATTACTGCAATGCGTTTTGCAACAGAAAACATTTATGAGCGTTAAGTCACAGAGTTTCTAAACACAGATGCGCAACATCGCAACACTTCCGGGAATGCTTGCGAAACAGACCAAATAGACCAGGCTGGGGTTTGAGAAGTCAAAGAGAGCGGTCTTCTTCTTCGATGAGGTTTAACGGTGGTTGGCATCCAATATGTTGCATTACCGCCACCTACTAGACTGGAGTACAACTCTCTTATAGTTTGCTTGAAAAATAAATAAAGAAATACCCTACCACCATACCTTCAAGACTGTTGGAAAAGCAATGGAGTGTGCAAAGAATGCCAAGAGTGTGCAAGGCTTTCATCAAGGCAAACGGTGGCTACTTTGAAGAATGTCAAATCTAAAATATATTTTGATTTGTTAAACACTTTTTTGGTTACTACATGATTCCATATGTGTTTTTTCATAGTTTTGGTGTCTTCACTATTATTTTACAATGTTGAAAATAGTAAAAATAAATAAAAACCCTGGAATTAGTAGGTGTGTCCATACATTTGACTGGTACTGTATATTTACCCCCAAAATATATGGGGGATTGGAAATGATGCAGACATACACTACTGTTCAAAAGTTTGGGTCACAAGGACATTTCTCTGTGTTTTTTGTCCATTAAAATAGCATCAAATTGATCAGAAATACAGTGTCGACATTGTTAATGTTGTAAATGACTATGGTAGCTGGAAACGGCTGATTTTTAATGGAATATCTACATAGGCGTACAGAGGCCCATTATCAGCAACCATCACTCCTGTGTTCCAAAGGCATGTTGTGTTAGCTAAACCAAGTTTATAATTTTAAAAGGCTAATTGATCATTAGAAAACCCTTTCACAACTATGTTAGCACAGATGAAAACTGTTGTTCTGATTAAATGTAGAAAATAGTAAATATAAATAAATAATAAATAAATAAATCCACTGTACCCGCACCCCACCATACCTCTGTCTGCACATTATGCCCTGAATCTATTCTACCATGTCCAGAAATCTGCTCCTTTTATTCTCTGTCCCCAATGTAACAGTATGACTTTATGTCCGTCCCCTCGCCCATACCCGGGCGCGAACCAGGGACCTTCTGCACACATAGACAACAGTCACCCACGAAGCATCGTTACCCATCGCTCCACAAAAGCCGCGGCCCTTGCAGAGCAAGGGGAACTACTACTTCAAGGTCTCAGAGCAAGTGACGTAACCGATTGAAATGCTATTTAGCGCGCACCGTTAACTAAGCTAGCCGTTTTACATCCGTTACATTCACCCTCCTTTTGACCTTCCTCCTTTTTTTTCTTCTTTTTTTTCCCGCAGCAACCAGTAATCCGGGTCAACAGCATCAATGTAACAGTATAACTTTACGTCCGTCCCCTCGCCCATACCCGGGCGCGAACCAGGGACCCTCTGCACACATCGACAACAGTCACCCTCGAAGCATCGTTACCCATCGCTCCACAAAAGCCGCTGCCCTTGCAGAGCAAGGGGAACTACTACTTCAAGGTCTCAGAGCAAGTGACGTAACCGATTGAAATGCTATTTAGCGCGCACCGTTAACTAAGCTAGCCGTTTCACATCCGTTACACTCACCCCCCTTTTGACCTTCCTCCTTTTTCCACAGCAACCAGTAATCCAGGTCAACAGCATCAATGTAACAGAATAACTTTACGTCCGTCCCCTCGCCCATACCCGGGCGCGAACCAGGGACCCTCTGCACACATCGACAACAGTCACCCTCGAAGCATCGTTACCCATCGCTCCACAAAAGCCACGGCCCTTGCAGAGCAAGGGGAACTACTACTTCAAGGTCTCAAAGCAAGTGATGTAACCTATTGAAACGCTATTTAGCGCGCACCGCTAACTAAGCTAGCCGTTTCACATCCGTTACACCAACACACTAGACAACCAGTTTTGCTAACCCTTAGCCATACCCTCATCCTACTCCTCCTCTGTTCCTCGGGTGATGTGGAGGCTAACCCAGGCCCTGCGTGTCTCCCGGCACTCTCATTTGTTGACTTCTGTAATCGAAAAAGCCTTGGTTTCATGCATGTTAACATCAGAAGCCTCCTCCCTAAGTTTGTTTTACTCAATGCTTTAGCACTCTCCGCACCCCCTGATGTCCTTGCCATGTCCAAATCCTGGCTTAGGAAGGCCACCAAAAATTCTGAGATTTCCATACCCAACTACAACATTTTCCATCTTGCAAAGTTCTGTCATACTTTCCAGGTCTATGCCAAAACAGTCCGAACTTCTAATTTTAAAAATGAATCTCTCCAGAAATAAGTCTCTCACTGTTGCCGCCTGTTATAGACCCCCCTCAGCTCCCAGCTGTGCCCTGGACACCATATGTGAATTGATTGCCCCCCATCTATCTTCAGAGTTTGTTCTGTTAGGTGACCCTACAATCTAAACTAGATGCCCTCAATCTCACACAAATTATCAAGGAAACCACCAGGTACAACCTGGGCACCTACAACAACATGGGCACCTTCATAGATATTATCCTGACTAACTTTCCCTTCAAATACACCTCTGCGGTTTTCAATCAGGATCTCAGCGATCACTGCCTCATTGCCTGCATCCGCTATGGGTCCGCGGTCAAATGACCACCCATCATCACTGTCAAACGCTCCCTAAATCACTTCTGCGAGCAGGCCTTTCTAATCGACCTGGCCCAGTTATCCAGGAAGGATATTGACCTCATCCCGTCAGTCGAGGATGCCTGGTTGTTCTTTAAAAGTAATTTCCTCACCATCTTAGATAAGCATGCCCCGTTCAAAAAATGCAGAACTAAGAACAGATATAGCCCTTCGTTCACTCCATACCTGACTGCCATTGACCAGCACAAAAACATCCCGTGGCGGACTGCAATAGCATCGAATAGTCCCCGCGAAATGCAACTGTTCAGGGAAGTCAGGAACCAATACACACAGTCAGTCAGGAAAGCGAAGACTAGCTTTTTCAAACAGAAATTTGCATCCTGTAGCTCTAACTCCAAAAGGTTTTGGGACACTGTAAAGTCCATGGAGAACAAGTGCACCTCCTCCCAGCTGCCCACTGTACTGAGGCTAGGCAACACGGTCACCACCGATAAAGCCATGATAATCAAACATTTTAAATTCTTAGAGCTCCCCCCTACTTTGTGCAATTTCCGCCTGAAGTCATACCCAAATCAGCCTGTAGATCAGGCACAGAACCAAGGATATGCATATTCTTGGTACCATTTGAAAGAAAACACTCTGAAGTTTGTGTAAATGTGAATTGAATGTAGGAGAATATAACACAATAGATCTGGTTTAGATAAAACAATGAAAAAAACACGTTTTTTAATTTTTATTTTTGTATCATCATCTTTAAAATGAACAAGAAAAAACAAACATTCAGATAGGATGATGGGGACAATTTCAGTGAAAGATATGAGGGCAACAGCACTTGTGCAAAGTTTTAGAATGATAACTTCCAAAATGAGTGTGCGACATGACATTTATCATGAAGTCACCCAGGTGTCCCACACAAGTAGCCCAAATGTACCCAAGTGCCCAATTGGTGAAGGTATACATTTTGAAACAAATAACTATATACAAAATACCAAATGGTATTCTAACACCCCCCCCCCTAAAAAAATAATTATTGATAAAAAAATACATGAAAAAAAAAATATATATATATATATTTTTTTCATGTATTTTTTTATCAATTATTTATCAATTATTTTATTACATTTACTAAATAACATGGGTAACTATTTACACACTTTCAAAATTTGGAAGACCCTCAGTCCTCTATCAAATCAAATCAATTTATATAGCCCCAGCCTAAAACCCCAAACAGCAAGCAATGCAGGTGTAGAAGCCCGGTGGCTAAACTTTTGTTATTGACCAAATACTTATTTTCCACCATAATTTGCAAATAAATTCATTAAAAATCCTACAATGTGATTTTCTGGGTTTTTTTCTTCTCATTTTGTCTGTCATAGTTTAAGTGTACATATGATGAACATTACAGGCCTCTCTCATCATTTTAAGTGGGAGAACTTGCACAATTGGTGGCTGACTAAATACTTTTTTGCCCCACTGTATATATATATACACACACACACACAGACATAGGCTATGGTCGTTCTCATACAAACAAACAGACCCTCACATAAAATGTAAAAACAATCACAAATAATATTTTATATTAATTTCAAACAACAGCAATAGCATGAGAGCAATTTACCAGTCCAAAACAATGTCCCTCCCCATTCAAAATATATGCCTCAGTTTCAGTCTTCAAAATGGAGTCTTCAAAAAGCAGATCTGTCTCACTTTCACGATGAATATCCTCTAAAATTGTTTCTACATTCGTATATCTAGTCTTAGAATTAGCTGTCCTTGACCTATTCGCCATGATGTTGGATAAATAAACAGCTGAAGATGCAAGTCACCGAAATACTGCTGTGTGTAATAAGCTTTGCTCCTTCACGGTTGAATTGGCAATGGCGAAAGAACCGTCCTTACGCCAGAGTTCAATGGAAAGGTTTGTCTTACAACAAAGAATCATGGGATATTGTCGTTTACCTCTGCTCATTGGCTATCTACCCAGCTAGATTTCAAGACGATCTGTGGTCATTGGGTTAGAAGACAGTCAATCAACAAGACAGTGGTCATATAATTGGTGCACAATGGGCACGTCACTTGTTGTCTTCCAAACGTTTTTTTTCCCGGGTCAATACGTCCCGCAAGATGACCCATCAGTTTTGGTTGTGTTACAAACAAACAGTTAATTGCAAGGAAACTTAACATGACCGGATAAAGTCAGGGAAAGCCTGTCCATTTTACGTTGGATGTTACGTCGAAAATTGAATGACACGAAATTCAACGAAGATAAGCGTTCACAAAATACTTTCTGTTAGGCTATAAAAAATTTATTTAACCGAACAAAAGACCATTCATCATGTAACAATGAGCCTTGGGATTGCAACCAGAGCAAGAACTTCAAAGGTAAACTATTTATTTCAATGCAATCTGTGATTTTGTCACGCAAGTGCTGGCTGAATAAGTAGTTTGATATGGGGGTCTGTGCTCAGATAATCGCAGCGTATTCTTTCGCAATAAATCATTTTGTAAATCTAACAACGCAGTTGGATTAGCAAGATTATAGTTTTCCGAAGCATGTAAGACACTTGTATTTTCATGAATGTTTAATATGACTATTTATGTAGCAATCACCGTATGTTGTCGAATTTAATCCCGCTAATGGGTTCAGTGCGCAGAGAGGTTAATGAGCATTTCTCTACAGCTGGCCATGCTTTCCCCCTGGCTAGCCCAAAACCGGCCAACAGCTCAGCACCCCTCACAGCTACTTGCCCGAGCCTCCCCAGCATCTCCTTCACCCAAATCCAGATTGCAGATGTTCTGAAAGAGCTGAAAAACCTGGACCCATACAAATCAGCTGGGCTAGACAATCTGGACCCTCTCTTTCTAAAATTATCCGCCGCCATTGTTGCAACCCCTATTACCAGTCTGTTCAACCTCTCTTTCGTTTCATCTGAGATCTAAATTGAAAATTTCAATAGCTTCTTGGTCATGTGACCTAATGACTTCAAACAAGGTTCAGAATGTACATATCTATGAATATCTATGAAGGTACAGCAAGCCCCATCCCCCTCTCCCTGTCTCCTACACCCAGGCTGCTGTGGTCAGAGAGATGTCGTAAATCCCTGGTGGAGATTATCTCCTCATGGCCACAGTATAGAGAGAGAGTAAAGTTTCATAGTGAGAACAAAGGAATTTCTTCCACCTCAGAGAACTGGAGAACCGAACAACATTTATGTTCTGGACAGGGTATAAAAGATCGGTGAAGAATCCAGCTATGAACTAGTCCGTTTGGTACAATTTTGTGAAACTCATGGGAGACAATACGGCTACATTACCATAACGCTGTTCATATAATAGCCTCAGATATGAGGCATACATTTAATTGTTGTATAAGATGAATGAGGATGATACTGTTTGTGAAATTATGTCATGTGATTTTGGACTGTTTAATGAAGGAACCTCCTATTCCCTTTGGAGTTGAACTAAATCAGAGGACCACCCATGAGCACAGTTATGGTCGGGCATCCTGGGACAGGCCCTTTTCTGCAATTCCGAAAAAAAAACCCACCGTGAGAATTTCTCAACAGATCATGTTGCTCTCAATTATGAGAGGACAAAGGTTGCAGACCAGCTTACCTCGATAACGAGAGGGCCAAATTTTGAGACCAGACTGCTGAATCTTTTAACCATCCCACTTGGTTAAACTCTTAGACTATCGATACCGACAAAATAAGAACAAGTACTTGATATTAATTATTAGTCTGCAACTAGGAATTCGGTATCATTGAACGTGAAGACCGACAACCACCGAAACATCTATTCTATGACGACATGAATGAATGTCACTCTGAACTATCCATTCTAACCATAACAGAGAGGGCGGACAAACTCTCCAACAGAAACAAACTTTTCAACAGAGATCCCGACGATCCACGCTGAAGGTAAATATATATATTGATTGCATTTTTTCCCGAATGAGTAAGCATTCATGTGCAAAGGATTAGCATTTCAATTGTTATAATTATCAACTGTTTGTTGTCTTATCTCAGTCGACCCCCACTCCTCTTTTGTCTAACAAGCCGCCATGCCAGTTTAGCCCACTAGGGCACATTCCCCAATAATTTATTGTAACCATGGCTCTGCCCATGTGTCAATATTGCCGCATATCTAAACAGTGACTTAGGTAGGCTGATACTATCTGTCCTTTATTATGAGCCTCACACTTACACATAGCTCACTTTTCTGGCAAAAGTACAGCATCTAATAGATTCGAAATCAACTGAGCATGTGTAATAGGTTTCTTACCATACCTCTGTGGCAGAATTCTCAATTGGGTCTGCTTTCTTTGCCAGAACCTTGGAGAATTGCACTGTGCATTTCTTTCTCTAATTGCACCCCCCTCTACCAAGTCCTGAAAGGTGGGAGTAATCTCTTTTATGGCCTCGGGCTTTCTGTGGGGGTGACGGCCACATTCAACTATCTCTTCTCAACAGATTAACTGGACATAACCTGGAGTTAAGGACTGGAATGCATGCCTGCCTTCCTGACATCTCATGTTTTATAACCAATGGAGCAGACAGTCTTTCCACTGTCTAATGTGCGGAAGCTGAACGACCAAAATCCTTTCCCCATTTATTCTTACTCCTTCAGGCTTAAAATATGTCCTAAATACTTATTATAAGTCTACCATAATTAACACTTATTCTTACTAACTTTATGACTTTATTCAATAAAAAATATATACGGTAATATTATCATATCAATTTTACCGCCTTCTTGTGTTAAATTTAACACAAAAAATATAATGTTGCGTTAAATTTCACACAAATATATCATCTATGTACAACAACAGCTAACTACCTAAGGGAAAATAAAACGTATCTAGGTAATTTATAAAAATACTACTACAGATCAAAAGATTTCAAATAACATAATCAGATCAAATCACTACTCTGAAACATGATTGTACCCTTCTGGTCATAGGAAGATAGACTTAAGGAAGCCTACCCTTAGTCAAAGGCTATGCCCTTTCTTTCTTCTCATTGGTTCAAATTACAAATATGTCTTAGAACTTTAAACTCCATCATAATTATAAATTACACAAATTACCTTCAAATCAGTATTACAAATGACCTTAAATTCATTAACCAAATGGCTCCCCAATGAGGTTGATCAAACCACAATGGAAAGTCATGATAGAGGTCTGTAACGTTAATCGTTAGAATGAGGCCAAGGTGCAGCGTGGTAGGCGTACATTTTCCGTTAATTTTAAATGTTCCACCAAAAAACAAGAAGCAACTCAACAAACGTGAAGCTAGTAGTGCAAACACATGCAACACAAAAATACAAGATCCCTCGGCCAAAAACAAAGCAATAGACAACATGGAATGCCCACCCCAAATCACACACTGACCTAACCAAATAGAGAAATTAAATGGCTCCCTAAGGTCAGGGTGTGACAGTACCCCCCCCCCCCCCCCACAAAGGTGCGGACTCCCGGCCGCAAACCTGTACCTATAGGGGAGGGTCCGGGTAGGCAGCTACCCTCGGTGGCGGCTCCGGTTTGGGACGTAGCCTCCGCTCCCTACACGGATCCCTTCGCTTCTGTGGAACCGGACTGTGGATCGTCGCCAGAGACTCCGGACTGTGAATCGTTGCCGGAGGAACTGGACCGTGGATCATTGCCGGAGGCTCTGAACTGGGAACCACCGCTGGAGGCTCCGGACTGCAGATCGTCGCCGGAGGCTCCGGACTGGGAACCCCCCGCTGGAGGCTTTGGACTGCAGCTCGTCGTTGGGGGCTCTGGACTGCAGACCGTCGCTGGAGGCTCTGGACTGTGGACCGTAGCTGTTGGCTCTGGACTGCGGACCGTCGCTGGAGACTGCCATAGGGCTTACCAAGCTGGGGAGACATACTGGAGGCTTGGTACATGGAACCGGAACAGGTCTCACCGGACTGAGGTGCGTGGAGCTGCCACAGGGCTTACCAGGCTTGGGAGACATAATGGAGGCGTGTTACGTGTAACCAGAACAGGTCTCACCAGACTGGGAAGATGCACTGGAAGCCTGGTACGTGGAACAGGCACCGGATACACTGGGCCGTGGAGGCGCGCTGGAGGTCTCGAGCGTAGAGCTGGCACAACCCGTCCTGTCTGGATGCCCACTTCCGCCCGGCAAATGCGGGGAGCTGGCACAGAGCGCACCGGCCTGTGAACCGCATAACACGGTGCTTGACCAGTCACCCGCTCCCCAAGGTAAGCACGGGGAGTTGGCTCAGGTCTAAACCCTGACACCACCAATCTCCCCGTGTCCCCACCACCTTTTTTTGGGGGGGGGCTACCTCTCGTGCTTGCTTTGTTGGTATAACCCCTCAATGTTGCTGTTCCACTTTCGCTGCCTCCATCTCCTCCTTCGGACAGCGATACTCCCCAGCCCTTGTACAGGGTCCTGCTCCCTCCAGGATTTCCTCCCAGGTCCAGTCCTCCTGACCACGCTACTTGGTCCATTGGTGGTGGGATCTTCTGTAACGTTCGTCGTTAGAATGAGACCAAGGTGCAGCGTTGTAGGCGTACATTTTCCTTTAATTTTAAATGTTCTATCAAAAAACAAGAAACAACTCAATGAACATAAAGCTAGTAGTGCAAACACATGCAACACAAAAAGACAAGATCCCACAACAGAAAGTGGGGAAAGGGCTGCGTAAGTATGATCCCCAATCAGAGACAACGATAGACAGCTGCCTCTGATTGGGAACCATACTCGGCCAAAACCAAAGCAATAGACACCATAGAATGCCCACCCCAAATCACACCCTGACCTAACCAAATAGAGAAATTAAACGGCTCTCTAAGGTCAGGGCATGACAAGGTCATAGGTCGTACTAATCCCTCAAAGAAGTGTTTCTTACTATATCAGACAAATTAAAGAAAAAACATCAAGTACTCCCTCAAATCATTAGTTTTAAACTTCCTCAATGGTTATATGTACTTTATTGAACATGCGCTACCCTTATATACAATTATCCTGGGAAGAAAGATTCCTGTTGTTTAACAAATCTCAAACCTTTAAAAAGTTGGTGCTGTCTCATTAGCGTAAGAGTCAAGACTAAACATTTTTAGCTACAATGTTTGCATGCCCCAAAAGTCCATACTGTACAGCTCGTACATTAATGATCTTCCTTCTGTCTCTATAGGTTCTGAAGTTCCAATGAATGCAGATGATACAATGATAAATGCATGCAAATAGTAAACAACAAGCTACACAAGAACTCAATACAAAGAAAACAACTGATGCCCCTGAGACAGATGTCTATGTATCAGGGGAAGAGCCCCAGGTGTTGTCCAATTTTAAGTACCACGGCCTCATACTTGATTCCAAACTCTCTTTTAAAAAGCAAATGAAAAAGGTAACCCAAATAACCAAATTCAACCTCGCTAATTTCTAAAACATATGAAATTGTTTGACTACAGAGGTAACAAACTGTACTTCAAATCTATGATACTCCCCCACTTAACATACTACCTGACTAGTTTGGCCTAGGCTTGCTTTACAACATTAAAACCCATTCAGTCTGTCTGCGAACAGGCTCTCAAAGTGCTTAATAGGAAGGTCAATAGCTATAATCACTGATACATTCTCAGAAAGCATGAGCCTCTGTGTTGGAAAAAAAATATTGCAATACACTGACGCATGTCTTGTATTCAAGATTCTAAATGTCCAGGCTTTTAAAAATAACATGTAAATCACCAAATTTATCAAATACATCAGTCAACCTTTTTAGAATAAACAACACATTTCAGTGGGTACAACTCTATCGCAATTACCTACCCGCTTATTATTAGAATTCATTAGATTCAGGTAACTGTCTCTTCTTTGATTCAATTATTTAAATACAACTCCATTCTCAATGTTATTTCAGCAGCCCATTGAGGCAACAGACAACGTATTACATCGAATCGCCTCGCTATTATTTTGAATGAAGTAGTCTTTCAATTTAAACTAAACAAGCTATTAAAATGTTCAGTTTATATCGTAAACAAATACTAACGACCGTATCTTTCTAGGCAAAACATAACAATAGTTGAATTACAATCAGAAACCCCGATTTTAGTCCATTGGTGCATCGGCTGGGAAACGAACTGAGCCTCCCGTGTGGCAAGCAAGAATTCTACCACTGAACCACAAAAACTAATGAAATGATGAAGACTCCCCGCAAATAACCCTATTTCAAATTGTCTGTCGTCATAAAATCAGGCATGTACTACCGAGACAATTACCGGAAAATAGCCCTACTTTTAAAGGTCCAAGCAGCAATGATTCTCATTTTTTTATTTTACCTTTATTTAACCAGGCAAGTCAGTTAAGAATACATTCTTATTTTCAATGATGGCCTGGGAACAGTGGGTTAACTGCCTGTTCAGGGGCAGAATGACAGATTTGTACCTTGTCAGCTCTGTGGTTTGAACTCGCAACCTTCCGGTTACTAGTCCAACGCTCTAACCACTAGGCTACGCTGCCGCCCCATTACCGTAATTGCTGGACTATTAAGCGCACCTGAATATAAACCGCACCCACTGAATTATAAAAGAATATGTATATCGTATATTTCAGAGTCTAACACCCAGAGTACATTAAAATCCTTTACATCATTTAATGCAATCATACAGATATTATCCTTGAATCCGTGAATAAAGAGCACTGACCTTATTATTTGCAGGTTTCAATGTTGGTTGGATCTCGTCACCGTTTCTGTTGTGCACCAGTTCACCACCAGCCTGTAAAGAACCCTCAGACTGGGGCCAGGTCTTTAATGTACGGATATCTCATCCGCCCGTGCACGGTTTCGGTGTCCCCATGGAACGACAGAAGCAGGTATTGAGATCCGGCTCGAAGGACCAAGCTGTCACGAGAATTGTCAATCCTAATGATGATAACTAAACAATTATTTAAGCTTTGACAAATCCCCGAAGTTTGTAAGACCCTGGGTTTAATAATAATTATGCAAAGACTCAGCTTCAGCAAAAGGTCTGTAAAGTTTATTCAGAGAACGTTCTAAAGTCCAAAAATGCAAAGACATGTCATTTTATAACCCCCCCCAAACTACTTACATGCACATACAGACACAAACAGTAGGGAGATTATATACACACAGACACACAAACAGTTGGTGGGATGTATCTTTCCCCATAGTTCATATTCCTCGTTTATCACTACCAAACTGGCAGTTCCATACCGTTCCCTCCCTCCTGAGATTAGAGGGAACTTGACAGTGTCTCTTTACTGTCGTAAGTTTTTCAAAGTTCCAACGGGGTCAGGTCATGTATAGTTTAATTGTCCTCTGTGTTTTCTTTAGTCACACACACATTTCTTTCCCTTACCTGTCTCGACCAAACCTTATAGGACTTTAGTCTAATTATTCTTAATACATTTGACATAGTCTAATAATTACTTTATTCTAATTATTCTTATACGTGTTACATAATCAAATAATTATGTTTCATGGTGGAATTCTTTAGTCATTACCTTAAACATATACATTCCCTTATCAGTGTTCGAGCAGAGCTGCTTAAAGGAAGGCGCACAGGTAGGCCTCATGAAAAACAACGTTTCATATGCCCTTTTTAATCACAGTAATAGGCAGGGATTTGTCAGTCAGAGTGAGCTTGATAATGTGAAATCATTTTCATAGCTTCACTTTCATATACTGCACATTAACACAACTCCTTCTACTGTGAGTATTAGCATGCAGTTTACATAACTTGATAATGACTTGATATTTGAGTGCATTCACAACAAGCCACCTGCAGACAACTTACAAAATGCTATAGTGCATTTGAGGGTTCCATTTTCGGATGAAAATAGTTATTTAATGCATGGCCTACTATCTCTAACTGGAAAAATAAATTCCTATGTATTTTGTGTAACACCAAAATGTACAACAACTACATGTTGAAACAAGTGTTTTCCTGTGCTGTGATTAACTTACGTTTTGATAGCTTTTTGTATTTCTGAATGACGTAAAGGTATCGACATAGTGATTAATTAACTTGTTATTGTCATTACAGAAAACATACTACAACAACAAAATGCCAGAGTTAACAACACATTAGAAACAGAGCGTGTCATGAAACTGGCAAATAAAGATGACAATGGAAAGGGAAATATTGATGATGGCCAGAAATTCAGTCAACACCAAATAGATCATTACTCCAGAGGCAGAGGGACAGAAGGTGAGGCAGAGACAGTAGAGGACTAGACAGACGACATGCAAGCAGAAAGTGACAATGTATTTTTCCCCAAATGTTAAAGGATTGTGATATTTTGTTTTCAGTTCACGTTAAAGAGGACAATAACTCTTCTAAATGTGTTTCATTTGCATATTTCAGGTCACAGCTCTGTGGGCGAAGAAACAATTGCAAGGTGGCGGTTGCTGTTGTGAGGTCTACAGACAAAAAGTCCTCTTTCTTTCTCCATCATTCAGAGTTTAAAACTCTGCAGCCCCACAAATGCTTATGGGTGAGGTAATAAATACTAGTCATAACATGACAATACGCATTTTTTGAATCACAATTGTAAACATATTGTGTAAAAAAAATCATACAGTATGAAAGATGAACATTAGATGATTGTGTACATTAGATGTGCACCTAACCAAGTCTAAGGACATGTAATATCATTATGTAGTTAACTGGAATTGTAGTTGAATGTTTTTGATGACATACACTTGAATATTTATGGCCCTTATTCTGTCACTTTAAAGTAAATAGTGAAGATGTGTCATCATGTAAACACAGTGTTGTCAGCAGCAACACACTTTTTTGACAACATAACACCTTATGTATGATACTTAATCTCCCGCACAAGGCATACAGTATATACAGTTGAAGTCAGAAGTTTACATACACCTCAGCCAAATACATTAAAACTCAGTTTTTCACTTTTCCTGACATTTAATTAGAGTAAAAATTCCCTGTCTTAGGTCAGTTAGGATCACCACTTTATTTTAAGAATGTGAAATGTCAGAATAATAGTAGAGACAATTATTTATTTCAGCTTTTATTTCTTTCATCACATACCCAGTGGGTCAGAAGTTTACATACACTCAATTAGTATTTGGTAGCATTCCCTTTAAATTGTTTAACTTGGGTCAAATGTTTCGGGTAGCCTTCAACAAGCTTCCCACAATAAGTTGGGTGAATTGTGGCCTATTCCTCCTGACAGAGCTGGTGTAACTGAGTCAGGAATGTAGGCCTCCTTGCTTGCACACACATTTTTAGTTCTGCCCACATATTTTCTATAGGATTGAGGTCAGGGCTTTGTGATGGCCACTCCAATATCTTGACTTTGTTGTCCTTAAGCCATTTTGCCACAACTTTGGGAGTATGCTTGTCTATCTGGAAGACCCATTTGCGACCAAGCTTTAACTTCCTGACTGATGTCTTGAGATGTTGCTTCAATATATCCCCATAATTTTCCTCCCACATGATGCCATCTATTTTGTGAAGTGCACCAGTCCCCCCTGCAGCAAAGTACCCCCCACAACATGATGCTGCCACCCCCGTGCTTCATGTTTGGGATGGTGTTCTTCGGCTTGCAAGCCTCCCCCTTTTTCCTCCAAACATAACAATGGTCATTATTGCCAAACAGTTCTATTTTTGTTTCATCAGACCAGAGGACATTTCTCCAAAAAGTATGATCTTTGTCCCCATGTGCAGTTGCAAACCGTAGTCTGGCTTTTTTTATGGCGGTTTTGGAACAGTGGCTTCTTCCTTGCTGGGCGGCCTTTCAAGTTATGTCGATATAGGACTAATTTTACTGTGGATATAGATACTTTTGTACTCCAGCATCTTCACAAAGTCTGTTGCTGTTGTTCTGGGATTGATTTGCACTTTTCGCACCAAAGGTCGTTAATCTCTAGGAGACAGAACACGTCTCCTTCCTGAGTGGTATGACGGCTGCGTGGACCCATGGTGTTGAGTACTATTGAGTACTATTGTTTGTACAGATGAACGTGGTACCTTCAGGCGTTTGGAAATTGCTCCCAAGGATGAACCAGACTTGTGGAGGTCTACCATTTTTTTCTGAGGTCTTGGCTGATTTCTTTTGATTTTCCCATGATGTCAAGCAAAGAGGCACTGAGTTTGAGGGTAGGCCTTGAAATACATCCACAGGTACACCTCCAATTGACTCAAATTATGCCAATTAGCCTATCAAAAGCTTCTAAAGCCATGACATAATTTTCTGGAATTTTCCAAGTTGTTTAAAGGCACAGTTGAGTTAGTGTATGTAAACTTCTGACCTACTGGAATTGTGATACAGTGAATTACTTGTCATGCACAAAGTAGATGTCCTAACCGACTTGCCATAACTATAGTTTGTTAACAAGAAATATGTGGAGTGGTTGAAAAACAAGAATTAATGACTCCAACCTAAGTGTATGTAAACTTCCGACTTCCACTGTATGTGACAATGACCCATTCAATTGCATGTAGCCAGAATATATTAGACAAATAAAAACAAATGCAAATGTATTTGCTTTTGTTTTAAATCTCGATTAACAATCATTCTAACTAACCAATATTCTCTGAAATGTCTATGTATTTTAGTTTATGCTTAATTATTTGCATAATGTTCTTTACATTCCAAGCATTTGTGGTTTTACTTTCTCTCCTTATACAGACAATCAAATGGTACTTTCAAACAACCACAACAAGCTGCAGTCACGGGACAAAGACTTACATCATAAATCACTACTCAGCCCAAGTCATTCTAAATAGAGAAAGAAGTTTTGTGTGCAAGCAATGTCTGCCAATGGTACTAATATAATCTATTAGTGGAATTTTAAAGGATTAACTATTGATAAAACATTTTTCGGCTTAGTTGCAAGCATGTGAAAATATTTATTTCAGGTACAACTTCAGTAACTATAATGTCATGAGTTTCTTAAATGTGAACCCGAACCATTGAAAGTTCATTGTGAGTAAAATCCTTTTTCCAAAATTGATTTAGGTACATTTTTGTGAAGAGGAATGAGGGTTGTGATACGGGTAATTTAATAGTAAAATAATTTAAGGGATCAATCAATACATTCTATATTGCTTCCCCAGTATCTGTATGAACCATCAGGCCAAGTGTTTTTGGTTGACCCTGCTGGGCCGAAAGAGAAGGAGGAATCGGAACACGTTGCATTCAAATTCAGGTCTTAGTTATTCCATTGTACTGGATCTAATGCATATTAGCATTTTACATACATTCATAAGTGTAATCATTTTTTATGACATACTGTGAAAAACTCTTGACTGCTGGCTCTGTCACCAAGGAAGTTGCACAGAACTTCCCCAACAACCCCTCCCAAATTGATATAGAACCTTTACAAAAACACAAAAAATGGCTGTTTTGTAATGACATTTAATTCTAAGTTAATGCTAATTCTTTATTTTTATGTAGTTGAGTGGGACAGCCATATGTTCAGTTCATACCTATGATTTCAGAGTTCAACAAAGCCAAAAACTGCTTCATGTGTGTGATAAAGATCCTGGATGTGACCCAAAGACTGACTGGGTAATTAACTATATTTAATATGTTTATAGTCTTTTGACAACAGTGACGGCATGTAAGACAATTTACAATGTAACACAATGGATGGCTAATGTGTGATACTGCATTGATATTTGATATTATTTACATGACCAAGGAGCTATTGACATTTTACATTTTGAAAAATTCATGTAAAATCTTGTGAGATTAAAATTGACAAACTAAAGGGTGTGCAATATAGAAGGGTAGTCAGTGGACATTCTGAACCTTGTTTGAAGTCTTTTGGTTACATGACCAAGGAGCTATTGAAATTTTAAATGTAGAATACTTCATGTAAAATCATGTGAGAGGAAAATGGATAAACTAAAGGGTGTGCAATGTGTAGGCCCACTGAGTGGACATGCTGAACCTTGTGTGAAGTCAGTAGGTCATATGACCAATGAGCTTTTGAAATTCAAAAATCAAAATAAATAATTTAAAATAGTGCGAGATATAAATAAAATAAAAAAGTGTGTGCAATGTGTGTCTATGCCATCGGGTTAGCTACAACCAGTTTTGAATGTTTTAGGAGTAATGGTTAAAGAACTATTGAAATTTTAACATTTTGATTTGTCACTATGTTGATGGTCCCTACTTAGTGTTGGTGGATGTAAGGAAATCTACAGGCAAATATCCGTCAAATATCCAACCTGAATCTTTACCTCGGTGAGCAGGTTATAACATTATCCCCTTCACACCACTGAGCTGAATGGAGGGGGAAAAACACCACATAAAAAAATATGTTGGTAATGAAGGATTTTCTGCTTTTGAAATGTGGCAACATTTTTACAATGTAGAACTAATTTCTAAATCAATTTTTCTTTTAGTCAAGAAGATGAGATGAGCCAGACCAAACAACCACCCCACTGAGGTGGATCAGAGATGGCAACCACCTCTTCACTAGGTGGATGGGCACTACAGTACTACCACAGACAGAACAATGAGCCAGATATTTCACCGGATGTATAAATTTGAAGTATCCGCTTGACGTTTCCACTCAATACCAAATAAGATGGAACAAGAAGGATTTTGGCCAACATTCTGCAAATTTTCTCATCAATTAAACTTTTGATCTCAGTACATTATTCTGTTCACAAAACTAAACTTTGTTACGGACAGAGTGGACTGCGTTTTGTAGACTTTACACTTGCAAAAGTCATATTTGTTTAGAAGTAGAGCAAAGGCGAATTGAGTTATTACTCATGTGCATTTCACAGAGTAGGCGTGCCCTAAAGGAAATAAGCAAATGTCTGCGAGAACGCACCAAAAGGACCTCACCAGCTCTTGCTTGGCTCTGCACACCTCCTTGCTTGTTCTGTCCACTGTGACTCATTTGTTCCTATTTGAAATAACAGGTTTAATTATTATTATTTTAACTTTTTTTAACCTTCATTTAACTAGGCTAGTCAGTTAAGAACAAATTCTTATTTTACAATGACTGCCTACCCCGGCCAAACCATCCCCTAACCCGGACGACACTGAGCCAATTGTGCGCTGCCCTATGGGACTCCTGATCACAGCTGGTTGTGATACTGAGATGCAGTGCCTTAGACTGCTGCACCACTTGGAAGCACCATCTTGGTGTAGTTGTAAAAATCTTTGGTACTACACTGTGCCCCCCAAGAGATGGTACAGGACCCTTTAACAAAAACAAAATTCAGCTGCAACTTCATATACAACAACAATGCCTTTAAAGTCTTTCCCTAAGGCGCAATACACATGAAAGGCCAGTAGATGGGGAACTAGACCCACTAATGAGGTGACCCAATGTGACATTAGGAATGGCTTCCAACTGTTGCATAACATGTGAGTGAAAGACATGACAATTTTGTGTGATTGGGATTTTTGTTCTGTTGAAAAGCAGATGTAGACAGTATTCAGCAGTTGTGGACAGTGGACAATAGTTGTTGGTTTGTTTGAAAATTTTCCCCCCTAAAACTTAGAGATGTACTCAAGACCTGGGTGAACCACAATCTGGTGTTGGATATCTTGTTCATTATAGTTTGCAGTGCTTTTCAAATACAAAACAAAGCATTTCAATATGAGTTTTTAGATTTTTTTGTTGCCTTTATGGCACATTATCACTCATATACAGTAAGTGTCACACTGACAGTGTGCTGAATCCATAAAACAGTTGATGGTGCCTATTACATAAATGCCTGTAGAAGCCAAAATGTGAAGGTCATGAAAAATGGCAACAACAGCATTAGGCTTTAGGGTTTCTTAAAGGATTCCACTCAGAGAGACGGAAGAAATACTGTTACACACATACAAATGAAATCTGAGGCTGCTGAGGGGAGGACGGCTCATAATAAATAAACTTCAGTTAGTGCTAAATACAGCTGCTAGAATCCTGACTAGAACCAAAAAATGTGATCATATTACTGCAGTGCTAGCCTCCCTACACTGGCTTCCTGTTAAGGCAAGGGCTGATATCAAGGTTTTACTGCTAACCTACAAAGCATTGCATGGGCTTGCTCCTACCTATCTTTTTGATTTGGTCCTGCCGTACATACCTACACGTACGCTACGGTCACAAGACGCAGGTCTCCTAATTGTCCCTAGAATTTCTAAGCAAACAGCTGGAGGCAGGGCTTTCTTCTATAGAGCTCCATTTTTATGGAATGGTCTGCCTACCCATGTGACAGACACAGACTCAGTCTCAACCTTTAAGTCTTTACTGAAGACTCATCTCTTCAGTGGGTCATATGATTGAGTGTAGTCTGGCCCATGAGTGTGAAGGTGAACGGAAAGGATCTGGAGCAACAAACCACCCTTGCTGTCTCTGCCTGGCCGGTTCCCCTCTCTCCACTGGGATTCTCTGCCTCTAACCCTATTACAGGGGCTGAGTCACTGGCTTACTGGTGCTCTTTCATGCCGTCCCTAGGAGGGGTGCGTCACTTGAGTGGGTTGAGTCACTGACGTGATCTTCCTGTCTGGGTTGGCGCCCCCCTTGGGTTGTGCCGTGGCGGAGATCTTTGTGGGCTATACTCGGCCTTGTCTCAGGATGGTAAGTTGGTGGTTGAAGATATCCCCCCTTGTGGTGTGGGGGCTGTGCTTTAGCAAAGTGGGTGTGGTTATATCCTTCCTGTATGGCCCTATCCGGGGGTATCATCGGATGGGGCCACAGTGTCTCCTGACCCCTCCTGTCTCAGCCTCCAGTATTTATGCTGCAGTAGTTTATGTGTCGGGGGCTAGGGTCAGTTTGTTATATCTGGAGTACTTCTCCTGTCTTATCTGGTGTCCTGTGTGAATTTAAGTATGCTCTCTCTAATTCTCTCTTTCTTTCTTTCTTTCTCTCTCTCGGAGGACCTGAGCCCTAGGACCATGCCTCAGGACTACCTGGCATGATGACTCCTTGCTATCCCCAGTCTACCTGGCCGTGCTGCCGCTCCAGTTTCAACTGTTCTGCCTGCTGCTATGGAATCCTGACCTGTTCACCGGACGTGCTACCTGTCCCAGACCTGCTGTTTTCAACTCTCTAGAGACAGCAGGAGTGGTAGAGATTCTCTTAATGATCGGCTATGAAACTGACATTTACTCCTGTCGTGCTGACTTGCTGCACCCTCGACAACTACTGTGATTATTATTATTTGACCGAGCTGGTCATTTATGAACATTTGAACATCTTGGCCATGTTCTGTTATAATCTCTACCTGGCACAGCCAGAAGAGGACTGGCCACCCCTCATAGCCTGGTTCCTCTCTAGGTTTCTTCCTAGGTTTTGGCCTTTCTAGGGAGTTTTTCCTAGCTACTGTGCTTCTACACCTGCATTGCTTGCTGTTTGGGGTTTTAGGCTGGGTTTCTGTACAGCACTTTGAGATATCAGCTGATGTACGAAGGGCTATATAAATAAATTTGATTTGATTTGGATTAATACTGACTAGAATCGAGTGTATTGACCCGTCCTCCCCTCAGCAGCCTCCACTAAATCTGGCCATTAATCCTGAGCAGAAAGCGGACACATGGAGACAAGATACAGTTTTTTGTCGTATGCCACAATGAGCCAAACTGCAAGCTCTCAACACTCTATCACAACACTGAAGTTCCATTAGGTAAACAAACAATATCATGGCACAGTATCCATCCATCCTCATCACACAACATTCATGCAAGCTATTCATTTAAATAATATCTCAAGATGGTATTTTCTCTTCTCAATGCATATGCCAGTAATCAAACTATCTTCATAAATTTAAGAAATGCTCACGTAGAGCTTTGTCTTGTCTGATGGTCCACATCCTGGCCACTGAGCAGTATTTGCACTTTCACCACCCTGTGAATAGCTTAATCAGAAAGTGAATAACTTAATCAATTTAAGGTGACAGAATTAGATTGCATTTTTTGTCTCCTCCACTATGTTTGTAGCTCAGAATTTGAATGTCAAAGAAATGAATCAATCATATCTCCATATGCATTGGAGTCATGTCCTGGGTATTTTACAGCTTGTTCCTAGCATAAAGCTTCGCCGACCAAAGCGCTGCTATACACTGAGTGTACAAAACATTAAGAACATGCTCTTTCCATGACAAAGACTGACCAGGTGAATCCAGGTGAAAGCTATGATCCCTGATTGATGTCACTTGTTGCATCCACTTCAATCAGTGTAGATAAAGGTGTGGAGACAGATTAAAGAAGGATTTTTAAGCTTTGAGACAATTGAGACATGGATTGTGTATGTGCACCATTGAGGGGGAATGGTCAAGACAAAATATTTAACTAAGTATGGTAGTAGGTGCCAGGCGCACCCGTTTGAGTGTGTCAAGAACTGCAACGCTGCTGGGTTTTTCACACTCAACAGTTACCCATGTGTATCAACAATGGACCACTACCCAAAAGACATCCAGCCAACTTGACACAACTGTCTGAAGCAATGGAGTCAACATGGGCCAGCATCCCTTTGGAACGGTTTCGACCCATTGTAGAGCCCATGCCCCGACAGATTGAGGGTGTTCTGAGGGCAAAAGGGATAGCAACTCAATAAAGTTTTTCCTCATGTTTTGTATTCTCAGTCTATGTAAGGCTACCAGTTGTTACAACCTAGTTTTTTTGTGTGGGAGTCATATTTCTGTATATAATGTACAGTGGCAAGAAAAATATTTGAACACTATGGAATTAATATTTCTGTATAGATTTGTCATAAAATTTGATCTGATCTTCATCTAAATCACAATAATAGACATGCACAGTCTGCTTAAACTAATAACACACAAACAATGTTACGTTTTCATGACTTTACTGAACACACCGTGTAAACATTCACAGCACAGGGTGGGAAAAGTATGTGAACCCTTGGATTTAATTTAATTTAATAACTGATTGACCTTCCTTTTTGCAGCAATAACCTCAACCAAACATTTTCTCTAGTTGCCATTCAGACCTGCACAACGATCAGGAGGAATTTTGGACCATTCCTCTTTACAAAATCATATCAGTTCAGCAATATTCTTGGGATGTTTGGTGTGAACCGCTCTTTTGAGGTCATGCCACAGCATCTCAATCGGGTTGAGGTCAGGACTCTGACTTGGCCACTCCAGAAGGCGTATTTTCTTATCCTGAAACCATTCTGTTGTTGATTTACTTCTGTGTTTTTGTTGTTGTCCTGTTGCATCACCCAACATCTGTTGAGCTTCAATTGGCGGACAGATAGCCTTACATTCTCCTGCAAAATGTATTGATACACTTGGGAATTCATTTTTATGTCGATGACAGCAAGCTGTCCAGGCCCTGTGGCAGCAAAGCAGCCCTAACCACGATGCTCCCTCCACCATACTTTACAGTGGGGGTGAGGTTTTGATGTTGGAGTGCTGTGCCTTTTTTTCTCCGCACATAGTGTTGTATGTTCCTTCCAAACAACTAAACTGTAGTTTCATCTGTACACAGAATATTTTGCCAGTAGTGCTGTGGAACATCCAGGTGCTCTTTTGCGAACCTCAGACGTGCAGCAATGGTTTTTTTGGACAGCAGTGGCTTCTTCCGTGACGTCCTCTCATGAACACCATTCTTGTTAAGTGTTTTACATATCGTAGACCCGTCAACAGAGATGTTAGCATGTCCCAGAGATTTAAGTATTTAGCTGACACGGATTCTGCTCAACCTCATTGAGCATTCTGTGCTGTGTTCTTGCAGTCATCTTTGTAAGACGGCCACTCCTAGGGAGAGTTTCAACAGTGCTGAACTTTCTGCATTTATAGACAATTTGTCTTACCGTGAATGGATCAACATCACGGCTTTTATAGATACTTTTGTAACAATTTCCAGCTTTATGCAAGTCAACAAATCTTAATCTTAGGTATTTTGAGATCTCTTTTCTTCAAGGCATGGTTCACATCAGGCAAATGCTTCTTGTGAATAGCAAACTCACATTTTGTGAGTGCTTTTTAGAGTGCAGGGCAGCTCTAACCAACATCTCCAATCTCGTCTCATTCATTGGACTCATGGTTAGCTGACTCCTGACTGAGCTTTTGAAGAAGTCATTAGCCTAGGGGTTCACACACTTTTTCCAACCTACACTGTGAAAGTTTAAATGATGTACTCAATATAGACAAGAAGAAATACAATCATTTGTGTGTTATTAGTTTAAGCACATTGTGTTTGTCTATTGTTGTGCCTTAGACGAAGATCAGATCTAATTTTATGACCAATTTATGCAGAAATTCAGGTAATTCCAAAGGGTTCACATACTTTTTCTTTCCACTGTACATAGAGGAGGGGCCTTAAAGGGTGCTGTGTGGGTGTAATATAGTTTCCTTGAAATTACAATGCACTTCTCAGGAAACCTAGCTACCTGTCAGTGTGTGCACTGGTAGTTTAAGGAAACCCGTCAGTGTGAGCACACAGGAGGTTTGAGGATTCCATGCGCAGGTTAGTGAAGTAGCAATTATCAGGATTATTCTAAACAGTGGGGGGATCAATGGGGGATCAATTATAGTCAAATATGAAAGGATAAGGATCACAAAACATAGACATCAGTCATTATTAAGCATGATCTGGTTCATTTCTGAAAAGCAGTCTAGTTGGACAAAATCGTGCATGTTCTAAACAGTGTGGTGATTGCAGAATTGAGTCAGTTGTATAACTAGTTGAGTGGGATCGTTTCAGAAAAAAGCTGTCATGCAGTAGTTATTTCTATTTGTTATAATCTTTGAGAGATTCACCTGACTATTTAGGGTCATTCCTCACCTAATTTTATAATCACCAAAACATACACATATTCGCTTATCAAGCACAGTTCTGAATGCTGAATCCCCTGGACAAGACGTTGATATAATTGAACATAATACAAATACATTTAGGTACAAAATGTGTTTTATTGACTGTCAGGTGTGAAGTAAGGCAGACTGCAACCCTAGGTTCATTAGAAGATGCATCAAGGTCGTCTAAGACTGCGACCCTGGCTTGAGGAGCAGATACAGTCAGGGAAATACCCAGGGGTCACCTGGCGTGATGAGGTAAAACATGGTTTCAGATGTTTAAATAATTTTACAACAAAAATGTCATAATCCAGATTGTCATTGCTTTTGTTCTTGTACATTTGTAGTATGATTATACTGTACACTTAAATGCATTTAGGTCCAACGTCTGATACAAAATATCTAACATAAGCAAGATTGTTATGTAAGACTTCACTCACACCAGAAAATGTCCATATCCACCAGGTCTCATATCTCAAGTGAAATATCTTTCTGGTTATAACCAATATAATTTAAGTCCCCTTTCTAATAGAAGTCTCACTTCTTTCTTTTGGGAATATACTGCTTTTGTCACAGTCCAGATATGAAAAGATAAAAGGTTTACCATTTGGACTACTCTGCTTTGAACTTTAGACAGCTCAAGTTTTTCAGATTCCTTGGAAGCATGCGGCTCGACATGGTTGGAATATAGACAAGGACGCCACTTTGTTCCGAAACTGGGCGATACACACAGGTAAGAAGCAAGTTCAGACACCAATGGACAAAGCTCTCTGATTGCACCATGAAAAGCTCTCTTCCACCATGGTATGAAGGTATTATGTATACCCAAGTTTCTCATGGTCCGTCGCTGATAAAGTGCATTTATCACATCTCTAAAGCAAGTTAGAATGGCAGCAAATGTATCAGTTTGCTTGCTCCAATATTTGTCACTGATACTTGATATTATCAATTATAATACATCCAGGTCAGCAGTAAATATCCACTTCATGGACCTAAAGAACAGAGTTCTGCATTTTTACATCACCCTTGTGGATTAAACCTTATCAAAGATTTGAGCCTTATTCTCATATTCAATGTTTAATGGCCATAGCAACTGAAACACTGAAAAGCCAACACATCTGCCTGTAAACACGTCACACAAGTCAAACAACATTTTTATGATGTATTCAGATCTATGGATGGGAAAATGCATTTCCATTGTTGTAAATATGGATGATTTTATCATTTGCTAAAAAAATAATCTGTACTGACAAGGGCAACAAATTGACCTATTTGTGCATGTTTTCCAAGTCAGTAGTGAGAACCTTTGGGGTAAAACAATACTTGCTCATTCTTGCTTGTATATAAAATGACTCCGTTCACAGTTTTCCTTAGATTAATTCATTGTATCCCTTTGGTTCAAGGCAGATACAAACCTGGAATAGACAAGCCTGATCCGAAGACATGGAAAGCCAACTTCCGTTGTGCCCTGAACTCTTTACCCGATGTGAAAGAGCTACAAGACAAGAGCATCAAGAAGGGCAGTAATGCTTTCAGGGTTTACATGATGCTGCCTGTTATTAAAATGACCAAACAAAGAAAAGGTGAGTAGCTTTAGAAAGCTATCAAGAGTAAACATCTCAATGATGGAATATAGCCCAGTGATAATAATGACAGTCATGTTATTTGCTGCCATTTACTTTGTTGCTGTCTAGGACTAAAGGAGTCAGATGTTTCCATAAAACAAAGTCTGATCTCCCTCTCAGAAACTCACACAGGTTCTTGTGCGCCACTGGATAGATTTGCAGGTAGGAACAACTAACTACAGTGTATTGGCAAAGTCACTGTCCTGCATTCTCTTATGGTGTGTTGATCAATGGATTAGGTTCTCTTGGTATCAAGCCTTCTGTAAAAATGTAATGTTTAATTAAGCATCTGTCACCTCTGTTTCCATAGAGGTTTTCCTGAAGTATAGAGGTGGGCAGGCCAGTCACATCCCTGGTATATTTCATGTCAATGACAATTACCCTCCCTACAACACCATAAAGGATGGACAGTCACCAGAACAGTCCTACTCTCACCAGTCGTCCTTAACACCTGAAGTGCATGGTAAGAGCTGCTATGTATATAGCTAAAGTGCCAATGTATGTACATACAAAAGTAGTTCAAGCGCATTACTTTTTTTCTTTCTAGAAATAAATGTATGCATGGCCTTATTTTTACGTACACAGAAAGATCTGATACTACCACTGATGACAATGAGCAAGCAGAGGCTGTATTCAAGGTAAACTAGCAGTTAAAATTTCTGTGATTTCAGAATTGTCATTTGTAAGTTCGTTAATATGGCTAATATATGTACACAAATTAAAATGACATTCCATGCATCTACAATTTTAAACCAGTGACATGTGCTCCTGCAGATAGTTGATCACCTAAAAACCATAGAACACTGGAGCCAGTCTAATGAAAACAGAAGCTGGAGGGCAGCAGCCACCGGCTGGGTGGACTGTTATTGTAAGGCACTTGGCTACTGCCTACTTTCTCTTTCCTCTCTCAACGGACAACTTTTTCAAATAATTTCCTCAGATATGGTTAACTTTTTTGGGTGGGAAATTCTTCTCAATATGTTTATCCTCCACTCTACAGGTGAGGATATGGATTACTTGGGGTATCCCGTACAGACCGATTGCTACACACACAGTGCACAGCAAAGACCACTTCTATAAGACGAGTGGGAGCAACATGCATCTAACAGACTGCCATGCTAAAATCCCTGAAAAAGGTGGAGACATTTTTCTTCCAAGCCAAGCCCAATTCTATAATGCTGTATTCAGATGAACTGTAAGACTCTGAACAAGCAGTTGAGAGCACATACAGTACATTAAAAACTGAGTTAATCACATTAAGCTGAACTGTCGTTGTAGAATAGATTTTTTCCCCCTAAAATGTTTGCCTTTTTATTAAACTTAAATTGACAAAAGGCCTATATGTTTAAAGTTGTTTTCATTATAACTACAAACTCTTCTAGAAACTTAAATTGAGAGTATTAGCACAGTATCTCAGGAAATGCCCTTCGAGATGCATGAAGCAATGTCCATGGAGGAATTTCTTTCTTTAGGATAAAAAGGAGCAGGTACAAAAAAATACAAAATAAAAAAATAAAATAGAGCAGACAACCATTTAATTCCTCAGACCACCTTTAATGAAAAAACATCTCATTCCAATGAATGAGTTTATCAAGTTGTAACGGCGTTCTTCTGTCGAAAGAGAGTCAGACCAAAATGCGGCGTGGTAGTTACTCATGTTCTTTAATGTAGAATAGCGATACATGAAATAACTTATATAACAAATACGAAAACAACAAACGGAACGTGAAAACCTATACAGCCTGTCTGGTGAACAACTACACAGAGACAGGAACAATCATCCACCAAAATACACAGTGAAACCCCGGCTACCTAAATATGGTTCCCAATCAGAGACAACGAGAATCACCTGACTCTGATTGAGAACCGCCTCAGGCAGCCAAACCTATGCTACACCCCTACTCAGCCGCAATCCCAATGCCTACAAAACCCCAATACGAAACACAACAAAATAAACCCATGTCACACCCTGGCCTGACCAAATATATAAAGAAAACACAAAATACTAAGACCAAGGTGTGACACAAGTAGAGATAGAGAAATATATAATTACAAAGCAATCAGCTCATACATATTTTGGGGATATACTTTCGGGCACAGGGTTAGCCAGGGATGGCCAGTCTCACAAACACCAGTAAAAACCACCAGCTTGCTGTGCAGGAAACAGACAGCCATGTCATCAGTCCAGAGAACGGGAAGTCTGTGGTTAATAATCAAATGCACTGCTGAAACTGCGTTTATGACTGCCTCCACCTCCTCTCCAGTTGCTACCACCACCGCCGCCGTTTCTGAAGCCATGGCCACCCCCCCGTCCTCCACCACCACGTCCACCGAACGAGCGTCCGTATCCGCGGTCACCACCCATGCGCTGTTTCTCCTCCAGCTCAGGGAGCTCTGTGGCGATTGACAGCTGCCAACGCCTACCATCCTGTCATGCATCCTGAGGAAAATAAAACTGGAGTGGTCACCACAAGTACAATAGTGTCTCTGTGTTACTAACCACATTATCTACGTGTTTTGTTTTTTACGAATGAGGGATTGCATTTGTTGTGAAATTTGAGGAGTAGCATCACTCATACAAAGCTTGACAGTACGGCTGGGGAAATAATACTCCAAACTGCACACAATGAAAATTCAGTTTGAAAAAAGGGCTTGGATAATTGCTCCTCTTAGCTTTGAATCACCTTACACCAAGCCTTTTACATGTGTCCAATTGCTCACAGTTAAGAGGAAAGGTATCTCTGCTTTCTACTTACTTGGTACTCCTTTACTTTGTCAGCTGGAACATCAAAACAGACTCCCTGCTAAACAAAATTCACTCATAATATAAATATTTTCACATAACATTAGGCAAGTCAATTACAGTCTCAATAGTATTGTCATTATAGTACCAACATTGAATGAGGGTGGTTTTATTTCAAAGGTGAAAACAGAGACGTCACCTGTCCCCTCCCGACCTGAGGCACATTAAATGACAAGCCTACCATTTTTCCCTTGAGGAAGGTCATCCCCCGGATCACATCGTCAATCTCCTCTCCCAGCTGCTCCTTTAGACCATGCCAAGCGCAGCCAATGTTGTGCAGCTCCTGGGAGCAGTTCATTGTCATTGTGGTGTAGCCCTGGAAGGTTTGAACAACAAACATGAACATTAAATATAGGTTCAAACCATTCAAGATTCATTTTAAACCATTCAGGGCATTTACATGCCATTCAATATTCAATTGCTACATAGAAATGGCACTGAATGTGTGAGTTAGTAGAGCCTGAACACTCACAGCGTCAGAGTTGAGGAGGGACCTCTGCTCCAGAGCAGTGGCACCTGATATGTGTGCCAGGGCGGCAGCCAGGGAATCCACGGCCCCACGCTCCTCAATCAGCTTGGTAGCAGCCACACGGAAGTACTCAATGGCTTGGGAAGGCACAGAGTCTAAAAACCTCACTATGTCTTTACTGGAGGATTTGATGATGTCACTGGGAGTGGGCACTCCAACTCTCTTAAATGTGATGCCTGCTTTCTGCTCTACGTATCGGAGCTGGTCTTCCTCTGCGTTGGTTGAAACAGATGCAGACGCTGCCCTGCCAGCCCTACCAGTGCGACCTGACCGGTGAATGTATGACTCCACATCCTGGTAGAGGGTCAAAGCAACGTTCATGTTTTAATACATTGTTCTTATTAGATCGATTAAAGTGTTACTACACAGGTATAAGAGAGAACTAACAGTTATCACAGTATTTGTCTACCTTTGGGGGTGAGCACTACACGACCAGGTCTACCTCTGGGATGTCCAACCCACGAGCAGCAACGTTGGTGGCCACCAAGACCTCAAAGGTGCCACTTCTGAAGCCTTTCAATGTGATCTCCCTCTGCTTCTGAGGAATGTCCCCATGAAGTGACTGGGAACTCTGTAACATTCAACATTTATCACAATCAGTCAAATAATAAATCAGCCAATGAACCCATTAGAAATAAAGTCAACTACCTCACTTCATTTTCAATGTAATTTACATCTCAAGGTCTAACCTTCCATGTTTATCCTGGTCAGAGCCGGGCGGCCCTATATGCTCACTACGCAATTTGCGAAGGACCCTGCAAATTACGGAAGGGCCCCGCCTCCCCCTCGTGTCAAAGTGGGTGTCAATGCTTCCAACGTCAATGAGAGGATGAAGCGGAACTATCCTTCTGGTCAAAAATAAGAAACAAGACAATGAGAGTGAATTGAGGGAACAGCAATCAGGTAAACTTGTGTTCTCTCCTCTCCAATATTGATGTCAGCAAATAACATGAATGTTAAGTTGATGTGCTCGCTTACAGTGCATCTCTCTCTAGTATGTCTGTCTTGCAACCTCGCTGGGCAGTGCATCTCTTGGTCTGTCTTTGTCTTGCTTGCTTGCCAGCCACTTCCAGGGCTGTGTCCTGTAACTTTGTGCATGACAAAAGTGAAATACAGTGAAATACAACTATTTATTATGTTTGATAAACGCCAACGGGCAATGGTGTTTATAAACTTCAGCTTGGAAAAGATAACCATTCACGTGCACAAAATGAAACTTGCGCTTTCCAGCAGAAACCTCTGTGGAGCCCATCCAGACAATATATGGGCGTGATGGCACTCCTCATAGGTGCACATCATTTTAAAACAAGACAATGATTATCTAGTCTCTCAGTCAAAGTTTAGTTACAACTCTGGCCTAATGCAAGACGGAAAGCCATGGATTGACATTGATTTATATATTGAATTTAAAATGTTGATTAGCTGGGCATACTGAGCAATATGGATGCACATCACTCAGTAAATAATAACCATCAAAGATTCAGCCAGTATTTTATATTTGAAATGGTATAAAAGGAAATCTGGGGGAGCCAATTTGAATGGGCCTGATGCAGCTGATAACAATACTATTATTAATTTAACCTATAATTGACAGGTACTATGCTTAAGTTTGTCAGTAGAGGACATGCTGGATCATCAGCCAGTTCAAGCACAGACTCAGTCCATCCATCCTGTTGATCCACATCCAGCCTCAGTCAGTACTAACACAGACCAGTACAGCCGGCTTCAGCAAATACTAACACAGACCCAGTACTGGCAGCTTCAGCAAATACTAACACAGACCCAGTACTGGCAGCTTCAGCAAGTACTAACACAGGCCTAGGTGAAGTACAGGCAGCCTCAGCCAGTACTAGCACAAGCAGAGGTATGCAGCCAGTATCAGATACAAGCTGCTCAGACCCTAATAGAACAGTTGCTGCTCCACCAAATTACACAGCAGATTGGCCCCCAGTCTTAACATACTTAGTGTGCAGAGGTCCATTCAAACCAGGACTGAATTTTTCTTACCATAAAGACATGTCCAGAAGAGGTTTCCATTCAGGCTTATTACAGAGACAGCTGTCAAATGGGGAAAAGATTACCAGGAGCTGGCTTTCATACTCAAAAACTACACTGTGTATTGTTTTTGCTGTAAGCTATTTTCTAAAAGACTACAAAATAAAGGAAGGCCTGAATGTCTGGTCAAATATCAACGCCATTCTGAAACGCCATGAGGGTAGTCCTGAACACACAGATAATATGATTAAGTGGAGAGAACTTGATCTGCGCCTGTCGGGAACAGACTCTTGACCAGATACAAATTACCATTTGAGGCTGAAAGAAAGAGATGGCCGGATGTCATTACACGTTTAATAAGTATCACCCAGTCTCTAGCTGAAAGAAACCTAGCATTCAGGGGTTCATCAGACAAACTCTTCCAATCAGATAATGGAAACTTCCTAAAAGAGGTTGAATTACTGGCAAAATTTGAAAATCATCTCAGCAAAATTAAAGATGGAGAAACACATGCTCATTACCTTGGGAAGTGCGCATAGAATGAGCTGGTACAGATTGTGAGTGGCAAGATTCTGGAAGCAATAGTGACTCAAGTAAGAGACTCAAAGAACTTCTCCATTATCTTGGACTGGACACCTGACAGTCACCAGGAGCAAATGTTCATTATTCTGAGAAGCGTGGCTTTAAAGGGAAAGCCAGAGATCAAGGAGCACTTCCTTTGCTTTGTGAATGTTGAGGTTACAACAGGCTTTAATCTGTCCACTATCATTTTAGATAAGCTGAACGAGCTGAAGATTGAATTTGAAGATTACAGAGGGCAAGATTATGATAAATGGGGCCAACATGAAGGGCAAGCACCAAGGAGTACCAGCCAGACTGCTCAAAAAATATCCCTGGGCCGTGTTCGTCCCATGTGGAGCACATACTCTAAACCTTGTCATTGCAGATGCTGCCAAATCTTCAAAAAATGCTGTTGGGTTTTTTGGGCATATGCAAAAGCTCTTCATGTTCTTTTCAGCTGGCACACAAAGATGGGAGTGTTTTGAAGAAACATGTGAACATAACCGTGAAGTCACGGAGTGACATGATGAGAGAGTAGGCTCCAAAGTGTTCATGCAATCAGGTATCAGGCTTCTGAGGTTCGGGAGGCATTACTGGAAGCCAGACAGATGATCAACAATCCTGTGGCCAAAGTGGAGGCAGAAGCACTTGCAGAGTAAGTTAGGTCCTACCGCTTCTTGATTTACTGTTTCGTATGGTGAGATAATGAGAATGACAAACAAGGTGAACAAGCTTCTCCAATCCGCTTCTATGCAGTTGGATATTGCAGTGAATTTAATCTCAAAAGCAAAGGCCCCGCTCACTACATACCGGGAAACTGGATTCGCTGAGGCCCAGACAACAGCCAAAAGCATTTATGAAGAAATTCATATGGAGGCTATTCTGAAAGAGAGTAGACTGAGAAACAGCAAGGGGCATTTCAGCTATGAGGCTCCTGATGAACCAGTGACTGATGCACTGAAAAACCTTGAAGTCAACTACTTCGACATTGTGGACGACTCTGCTGTGACATCCATGGACATCCATGGATGTCCATGGATGAGATTTGAAACACTCAACCAAGTGAAAACCCAATATGGAGTGCTGCTGAACTTCAGCACTGCCTCTCAGATGTCCCGTTGATCTTTAAAGGCTCACTGCATGGAAGTTGAAAACACTATAATCTTCAGAGATGACTGTGACGTCAGTGGAATGGATCTGGCACACGAGATTCAGAATGTACCTGATCTTTTCAAAATTAAAGCTCATCAAAAAGCTACCCTAGGTCTTCCATGTCACAGGAACGTTTGAGTCATTTGGCCATCATGATGATGACATCATTGATGATTTTGCCTCAATAAAGTGCAGAAGAGGATTATTTTTATGGTAAGATTTTAATTCAAACATTCAAATGTTTACACACTTAGTAATATTTAAGATTGTATGGCAGAAGTGCATTTGTGTAAACGACTTCTTAACTAACTATGTGACTAACTATTTCTTAATTTCTTCCAGACAGTCCAGATAGACTGGTGTCCATACTGAAAATGCCCAGGCTGTAGATGGAACCAAAGTGAATCACACAGCTGTATATTTTTTATTTTACTATTTTGATACTTATAGCTGCAGCCATGGTCTATAGGCTTATGTTCACATTGTATAGACAAAGCTAATTGTATAATATTGTGAGGACTGGACTAATTACCAGGCAGCAGAGCCAAAGCTCAGTGTTATATTTGATTATTTTCTCCATTTTATATTTTCTACAATTTCTTATTTATGTTAATATTCACTTATCTTAAGATTCTATAGGAAATATTATATCCAATAAATATTGTTTGTTTATTCCTCATTCTGTATAGGTCTACTTATTCTTAGACCGACAGATGGAGCAAACTGTTTTAAAGGAGGGAGGATTGTAGTGGGAGCACTGGGGTGTCAGGTGTGACAATGGCAAATGGTTTACATGGCTCACGGGTCAGGCAGGAGGGCCCCTTAGCAGAATTTTGCTTAGGGCCCCTGGGAGGTCAGGACTGGCTCTGATCCTGGTATCAATGTCATACCTCACAACTGTATGCACTGTGTAACAAAATAAAATAAAAACGCTATGCAGGTTTCTGGTACCTGTTTTATGGAGGTGTTCATTGACAGCTCGTTGGCATCCTTCTTGGTCTCACAGAAGACGATGGTGCGGCCGTGGCTGCCACTGTACACCTGGACCACATCCCCAATGACTGCAGCCCTCTGAGACCAGTGACACGCAATGGCAAGGTGCTGGGTGGGGAGCAAGAGACCGAGAACTTTTAATAATTCGCTGATAACGACAAAACTGAACCAAACATAACAAATGAAAAACATTTTTAAATGACTGCCAAGTCAGTATTGTGTGGTATTTTACCAGATTGACATGAACCACAGAATAAGGTAGATGGCATGGAGGCAGGTTAAATATCTCTGCTATATGGAAACTGGTTTGCGTGTGAGTGTCAGAAGTGGCAAAAATGTGGCTCACATAGCTTTAAAGCTCACATAGCTTTAGCCAGAGGAAACTGGTTCAGCAAGTAGGATATTTAAGAAGCTTGCTGTACAATTCTTAAGAATCATGCTTAAGAAATTAACAACATTTCCATGACCAGGAAAAAAAGTATTAATAGCAGCCTGGTGGCTTCACGTTACTCTAAAATGTCTGTTCCACTGGATGTCATAAGGTGAATGCACCAATTTGTAAGTCGCTCTGGATAAGGGCGTCTGCTAAATGACTTAAATGTAATGTAAATGTAAATGTCAAAGGTCAACATTTTCATCTGAATTAATCTGAAGTCTGACCAATGTTTAAACCAAAGTGGAAACCATTGTCAATCAAAATAAAACATCAATTGCTGAAAGCATAAAATATTTTTTTCTTTGTTACCTCTACTGTGGTGGCAGCTTTCTGGGTCTTTTTGCCAATGAGGTCCACATGCTCATAAGTTGGCCTCATGTACATCTTTGCCACAACATACACCCATGGTGGGCATGTGGCAGAGAAGAGCAGGGTCTGGGGATTGCTCTCAGAGTCTGCGCATAGAAAACATTGGATCAGATGTGTGCATTTACTATCGTCTGACTCAGTACTACTGATGAGGTATACTATCAAAGCCTCCCATCCAACCTAAGGTAAACCTACAGTATATGGCCTAAATCAAACAATCCCATATGAAAACGTCTCATTACCTTTTTGGTAAGATGCAGAAAGTATCTCCTCCACCTGTTCTGCAAAGCCCATATCAAGCATTTGGTCCACTTCATCTAATACAACGTGCTTCAATTGTGACAGGACCAGTTTGTTATTCTGTAGATCTGTAGATGGTCCTTGATACGACCTGGAGTTCCCACTAGGACATCGATGCCACTGTGGATTGCATCAACTGAGGGGGAAAAAACTATTTTACACAAATATGATCAACTTCACCATATGCAATTTACAGTATTACTTTTCACCCCAAAAATAAGGCTGAGGATCTGACTTTTCTGGACCCCGCTTCCTGGCGCCTGGGGTCGTGTGGCTTATGTGCATGTGTGGGATTCTCTACTTTTGCTCTGCCCGTAGAGAACCTCACTTCATGTTTCGCACTGTCAATCGTGGATGATAGTTCTTCAAATTTCACCGGTAAAACATCCACGCAGCATCTGTATATCAATAATTTGATCTCAATCAGTTTCATGGGGATATGCACTTAGATCTACTTTAGCTATAAGCTACAAATTCGAAGTAGCCTACAATGTTGTTTTGAATTATGTGAAGGAAGTGATTTTGATGGTGGTAACAAACTGTAGCATAGCCTACCAATGTTAAGTTTCAATCTAAGCACATATTTTGCCTCACTCGCTGTTGTGGCCACATGAGAAAAATGCGACCATTCACAGTTATCTTAAAATTTCATAAGAAATGGGTGGTGTTTAAAAAAAAATCTTACACTGACATTATACTGTGGTATCATATCCTGTTCTATTATGTAGAATACTTATGAGATCTTTATTAAGCTTTGATCTAACTTGAATGAAGAAGCAATATCTGCCAGAGTAGCGTTATCTCTACGAGTGTGTGTGGAGTGAGGGTCCGGGCACATGTGCAGACTTTGGAACCTTTAACTGTTGGGAAGAAAGGTTCTGAAAGGTCGGATCCGCAGCCAGTAAATAATAGGCACTTTGCAATGAAGCCACATTTTTGTACCAGATCAATTGTAGGAACACTACTCACGTTGAGGGTTGTAGGAACTCCCACCATAGAAACAGGTAACAGACAGTTTCTTTGTCATGTCCTTGAAATCCTTTGCTACTTGAATAGCCAATTCTCTTGATGGAGCAAGGCACAGAACCTTATATATATATTTTTTTTTTAAAAAAAAGAGAAACAGTTAATGATAAACATAAAGCATTCCAGAATCTTTCCGGTCAAAATATTATATACGCTCCACAAAACTATTCTTAAGAAATAAGGCACGAGCGGGTGAGGTATATTGGCCATATACCCCCAAAAATGTAAAACAGATACCGGCCTTACTGCAATTATAAATCGGTTACAAACATGAATATAACAGCAAACAAGTAGATTTGCTTCATACCTATGGGATATTGTCTGATACACAGTGCCTTCAGAAAGTATTCATTCTACTTGACATTCCACATTTTGTTGTGTTACAGCCCAAATTCAAAACAGATTAAATAGATTTTGTTCACTTTATTGAAAAATAAATACAATTTACATACAGTTGAATTCGGAAGTTTACATACACCTTAACCAAACACATTTAAACTCAATTTTTCACAATTCCTGTCAAATCAAATCAAATCAAATCAAATCAAATCAAATTTATTTATATAGCCCTTCGTACATCAGCTGATATCTCAAAGTGCTGTACAGAAACCCAGCCTAAAACCCCAAACAGCAAACAATGCAGGTGTAAAAGCACGGTGGCTAGGAAAAACTCCCTAGAAAGGCCAAAACCTAGGAAGAAACCTAGAGAGGAACCGGGCTATGTGGGGTGGCCAGTCCTCTTCTGGCTGTGCCGGGTAGAGATTATAACAGAACATGACCAAGATGTTCAAATCATTTAATCCTAGTAAAAATTCCCTGTCTTATGTCAGCTAGGATCACCACTTTATGTTAAGAATGTGAAATGTCAGAAATGTCAGAATAATAGTAGAGCAAATTATTTATTTCAGCTTTTATTTCTTTCATCACATTCCCAGTGGGTCAGAAGTTTACACACACTCAATTAGTATTAGGTAGCATTGCCTTTAAATTGTTTAACTTGGGTCAAACATTTCGGGTAGCCTTCCACAAGCTTCCCACAATAAGTTGGGTGAATTTTGGCCCATTCCTCCTGTCAGAGCTGGTGTAACTGATTCAGGTTTGTAGGCCTCCTTGCTCACACACGCTGTTATGCAGGTGAATGAGGACCCAAAAGCGACTTTACAGAAACAGAGTTTATTCCAAGTCAAAACAGGAATACTGAAACCCTCTAGTCAGTAGAGGGGAACAACTGGAGATGCGACCACAGACTGCAGGTCGCTTCGGGAAGGTGCAGGCCGTAGCTGATCTAGACACCTGCTCACACGCAGCATCTGAAGAAGGCAAAAACATGACAGGACGGAACGAGGACATAGAACAGCAAACAATGATCCGACAAGGACAGAAGCGAAAACAGAGAGAGAAATAGGGACTTAATCAGAGGGCAAAATAGGGAACAGGTGTGAAAGAGTAAATGAGGTAGTTAGGAGAATGAGGAACTGCTGGGAGCAGGAACGGAACGATAGAGAGAGAGAGAGAGAGAGGGAGAGAGGGAGGGGGAGAGAGAGGGATATAAAGAGGGAAAGAACCTAATAAGACCAGCAGGGGGAAACGAATAGAAGGGGAAGCACAGGGACAAGACATGACAATCAATGACAAAACATGACAGTACCCCCCCCACTCACCGAGCGCCTCCTGGCGCACTCGAGGAGGAACCCTGGCGGCAACGGAGGAAATCATCAATCAACGAACGGTCCAGCACGTCCCGAGATGGAACCCAACTCCTCTCCTCAGGACCGTAACCCTCCCAATCCACTAAGTACTGGTGGCCACGTCCCCGAGAACGCATGTCCATGATCTTCCGTACCTTGTAAATAGGTGCGCCCTCGACAAGGACGGGGGGGGGGGGGGGGAGACGAACGGGGGCGCGAAGAAAAGGCTTGACACAGGAGACATGGAAGACAGGGTGGACGCGACGAAGATGTCGCGGAAGAAGCAGTCGCACAGCGACAGGATTGAAGACCTGAGTGACACGGAACGGACCAATGAACCGCGGAGTCAACTTGCGAGAAGCTGTCGTAAGGGGAAGGTTACGAGTGGAAAGCCACACTCTCTGACCGCGACAATACCTAGGACTCTTAATCCTACGTTTATTGGCGGCTCTCACAGTCTGCGCCCTGTAACGGCAAAGTGCAGACCTGACCCTCCTCCAGGTGCACTCACAACGTTGGACAAAAGCCTGAGCGGAGGGAACGCTGGACTCTGCGAGCTGGGAAGAGAACAGAGGAGGCTGGTACCCAAGACTACTCTGAAAAGGAGATAGCCCGGTAGCAGACGAAGGAAGCGAGTTGTGAGCGTATTCTGCCCAGGGGAGCTGTTCTGCCCAAGACACGCAGGGTTTCTAAAAGAAAGGCTGCGTAATATGCGACCAATCGTCTGATTGGCCCGTTCTGCTTGACCGTTAGACTGGGGATGAAAACCGGAAGAGAGACTGACGGAAGCACCAATCAAATGACAGAACTCCCTCCAAAACTGTGACGTGAATTGCGGACCTCTGTCCGAAACGGCGTCTAACGGGAGGCCATGAATTCTGAACACATTCTCAATGATGATTTGTGCCGTCTCCTTAGCGGAAGGAAGCTTAGCGAGGGGAATAAAATGAGCCGCCTTAGAGAACCTATCGACAACAGTGAGAATTACAGTCTTCCCCGCAGACGAAGGCAGACCGGTAATAAAGTCTAAGGCGATGTGAGACCATGGTCGAGAAGGAATGGGAAGCGGTCTGAGACGACCGGCAGGAGGGGAGTTACCTGACTTAGTCTGTGCGCAGTCCGAACAAGCAGCCACGAAACGGCGCGTGTCACGCTCCTGAGTAGGCCACCAAAACCGCTGGCGAATAGAAGCAAGCGTACCCCGAACGCCGGGGTGGCCAGCTAACTTGGCAGAGTGAGCCCACTGAAGAACAGCCAGACGAGTAGAGACAGGAACGAAAAGAAGGTTACTAAGACAAGCGCGCGGCGACGCAGTGTGAGTGAGTGCTTGCTTTACCTGTCTCTCAATTCCCCAGACAGTCAACCCGACAACACACCCCTCAGGGAGAATCCCCTCGGGGTCGGTAGAAGCTACAGAAGAACTGAAGAGACGGGATAAGGCATCAGGCTTGGTGTTCTTATTTCCCGGGCGATAAGAAATCACGAACTCGAAACGAGCGAAAAACAACGCCCAACGAGCTTTACGTGCATTGGGTCGTTTGGCAGAACGGATGTACTCAAGGTTCTTATGGTCAGTCCAAACGACAAAAGGAACGGTCGCCCCCTCCAACCACTGTCGCCATTCGCCTAGGGCTAAGCGGATGGCGAGCAGTTCGCGGTTACCCACATCATAGTTGCGTTCCGATGGCGACAGGCGATGAGAAAAATACGCGCAAGGATGGACCTTATCGTCAGAATGGAAGCGCTGGGACAGAATGGCTCCCACGCCCACCTCTGAAGCGTCAACCTCGACAATGAATTGTTTAGTGACGTCAGGAATAACAAGGATAGGAGCGGATGTAAAACGCTTCTTGAGGAGATCAAAATCTCCCTGGGCGGAACCGGACCACTTAAAGCACGACTTGACAGAAGTAAGGGCTGTGAGAGGGGCTGCCACTTGACCGAAATTACGAATGAAACGCCGATAGAAATTCGCGAAACCGAGAAAGTGCTGCAACTCGACACGTGACTTAGGGACGGGCCAATTGCTGACAGCCTGGACCTTAGCGGGATCCATCTGAATGCCTTCAGCGGAAATAACAGAACCGAGAAATGTGACAGAGGAGACATGAAAGGCGCACTTCTCAGCCTTCACATAGAGACAATTCTCTAAAAGGCGCTGGAGTACACGTCGAACGTGCTGAACATGAATCTCGAGTGACGGTGAAAAAATCAGGATATCGTCAAGGTAGACAAAAACAAAGATGTTCAGCATGTCTCTCAGTACATCATTAACTAATGCCTGAAAGACAGCTGGAGCATTAGCGAGACCGAACGGCAGAACCCGGTATTCAAAATGCCCTAACGGAGTGTTAAACGCCGTTTTCCACTCGTCCCCCTCTCTGATGCGCACGAGATGGTAAGCGTTACGAAGGTCCAACTTAGTAAAGAACCTGGCTCCCTGCAGAATCTCGAAGGCTGACGACATAAGGGGAAGCGGATAACGATTCTTAACCGTTATGTCATTCAGCCCTCGATAATCCACGCAGGGGCGCAGAGTACCGTCCTTCTTCTTAACAAAAAAAACCCCGCTCCGGCGGGAGAGGAAGAAGGCACAACGGTACCGGCGTCGAGAGAAACAGACAGATAATCTTCGAGAGCCTTACGTTCGGGAGCCGACAGAGAGTAAAGTCTACCCCGAGGGGGAGTGGTCCCCGGAAGGAGATCAATACAACAATCATACGACCGGTGAGGAGGAAGGGAGTTGGCTCTGGACCGACTGAAGACCGTGCGCAGATCATGATATTCCTCCGGCACTCCTGTCAAATCACCAGGTTCCTCCTGAGAAGAGGGAACAGAAGAAACAGGAGGGATAGCAGACATTAAACACTTCACATGACAAGAAACGTTCCAGGATAGGATAGAATTACTAGACCAATTAATAGAAGGATTATGACATACTAGCCAGGGATGACCCAAAACAACAGGTGTAAAAGGTGAACGAAAAATCAAAAAGGAAATGGTCTCACTGTGGTTACCAGATACTGTGAGGGTTAAAGGTAGTGTCTCATACATGACACTGGGGAAAAGACTACCATCTAAGGCGAACATGGGCGTGGGCTCCCCTAACTGTCTGAGAGGAATGTCATGTTTCCGAGCCCATGCTTCGTCCATAAAACAACCCTCAGCCCCAGAGTCTATCAAGGCACTGCAGGAAGCTGCCGAACCGGTCCAGCGTAGATGGACCGACAAGGTAGTACAGGATCTTGATGGAGAGACCTGAGTAGTAGCGCTCACCAGTAGCCCTCCGCTTACTGATGAGCTCTGGCCTTTTACTGGACATGAAATGACAAAATGTCCAGCAGAACCGCAATAGAAACAAAGGCGGTTGGTGATTCTCCGTTCCCTCTCCTTAGTCGAGATGCGAATACCTCCCAGCTGCATGGGCTCAATCTCTGAGCCAGTGGGAGGAGAAGGTTGAGATGCGGAGAGGGGGAACACCGTTAACGCGAGCTCTCTTCCACGAGCTCGGTGACGAAGATCTACCCGTCGTTCTATGCGGATGGCGAGTGCAATCAAAGAATCCACGTTGGAAGGAACCTCCCGGGAGAGAATCTCATCCTTAACCTCAGCGTGGAGTCCCTCCAGAAAACGAGCGAGCAACGCCGGCTCGTTCCAGTCACTGGAGGCAGCAAGAGTGCGAAACTCTATAGAGTAATCCGTTATGGATCGATCACCTTGACATAGGGAAGCCAGGGCCCTGGAAGCCTCCCTCCCAAAAACTGAACGATCAAAAACCCGTATCATCTCCTCTTTAAAGTTCTGATACTCGTTAGTACACTCAGCCCTTGCCTCCCAGATAGCTGTGCCCCACTCCCGAGCCCGTCCCGTAAGGAGTGATATGACGTAGGCGATCCGAGCTCTCTCTCTTGAGTATGTGTTGGGCTGGAGAGAGAACACAATATCACACTGGGTGAGAAAGGAGCGGCACTCAGTGGGCTGCCCAGAGTAACATGGTGGGTTATTAACCCTAGGTTCCGGAGACTCGGAAGACCAGGAAGTAGCTGGTGGCTCGAGACGGAGACTCTGAAACTGTCCTGAGAGGTCGGAGACCTGAGCGGCCAGGGTCTCAACGGCATGACGAGCAGCAAACAATTCCTGCTCGTGTCTGCCGAGCATCGCTCTCTGGATCTTGACGGCTGAGTTGCGAGAATCCGTAGTCGCTGGGTCCATACTTGGTCGGATCATTCTGTTATGCAGGTGAATGAGGACCCAAAAGCGACTTTACAGAAACAGAGTTTATTCCAAGTCAAAACAGGAATACTGAAACCCTCTAGTCAGTAGAGGGGAACAACTGGAGATGCGACCACAGACTGCAGGTCGCTTCGGGAAGGCGCAGGCCGTAGCTGATCTAGACACCTGCTCACACGCAGCATCTGAAGAAGGCAAAAACATGACAGGACGGAACGAGGACATAGAACAGCAAACAATGATCCGACAAGGACAGAAGCGAAAACAGAGGGAGAAATAGGGACTTAATCAGAGGGCAAAATAGGGAACAGGTGTGAAAGAGTAAATGAGGTAGTTAGGAGAATGAGGAACAGCTGGGAGCAGGAACGGAACGATAGAGAGAGAGAGAGAGAGAGAGAGAGAGAGAGAGAGAGAGGGAGAGAGGGAGGGGGAGAGAGAGGGATATAAAGAGGGAAAGAACCTAATAAGACCAGCAGGGGGGAAACGAATAGAAGGGGAAGCACAGGGACAAGACATGACAATCAATGACAAAACATGACACACGCTTTGTCAGTTATGCCCACAATTTTTCTATAGGATTGAGGTCAGGGCTTTGTGATGGCCACTCCAATACTTCGACTTTGTTGTCCTTAAGCCATTTTGCCACAACTTTGGAAGTATGTTTGGGGTCATTGTCCATTTGGAAGACCCATTTGCAACAAAGCTTTATAACTTCCTGACCGATGTCTTGAGATGTTGCTTCAACATATCCACATAATTTTCCTCCATCATGATGCCATCTATACTGTGATGTCCACCACTCCCTCCTGCAGCAAAGCACCCCCACAACATGATGCGGCCAGCCCCGTGCTTCACGGTTGGGATGGTGTTCTTCGTCTTGCAAGTGTCCCCCTTTTTCCTGCAAACATATTGATAGTCACTATGGCTAAACAGTTCTATTTTTGATTCATCAGACCAGAGGACATTTTTCCAAAAAGTACAATCTTTGTCCCCATGTGCAGTTGCAAACCGTAGTCTGTCTTTTTTTATGGTGTTTTTGGAGCAGTGGCTTCTTCCTTGCTGAGCGGCCTTTCAGGTTATGTCGAAATTGGACTCGTTTTACTGTGGATATAGATAATTTTGTACCTGTTTCCTCCAGCATCATCACAAGGTCTGGTGCTGTTGTTCTGGGATTGATTTGCACTTTTCTCACCAAAGTACGTTAATCTCTAGGAGACGGTATGCCGGCTGCGTGGTCCCATGGTGTTTAAACTTGCATGCAATTGTTTGTACAGTTTAACGTGGTACCTTCAGGCTTTTGGAAATTGCTTCCATGGATGAAACAGACTTGTGAAGGTATACAATGTTTTTTCTAAGGTCTTGGCTGATTTATTTTGATTTTCCCATGATGTCAAGCAAATAGGCACTGAGTTTGAAGGTAGGCCTTGAAATACATCCACAGGTACACCTCCAATTGACTCAAATGATGTCAGTTAGCCTATCAGAAGCTTCTAAAGCCATGACATAATTTTCTGGAATTTTCCAAGCTGTTTAAATCCACAGTCAGCTCAGTGTATGTAAACTTCTGACCCACTGGAATTGTGATACAGTGAATTATAAGTGAAATAATCTGTCTGTAAACAATTGTTGGAAAAATTACTTGTGTCATGCACAAAGTAGATGTCCTAACCGACTTGCCAAAACTATAGTTTGTTAACAAGGAATTTGTGGAGTGGTTGAAAAATTAGTTTTAATGACTCCAACCTAAGTGTATGTAAACTTTGGTCTTGCTGCTGGTGATTCTCTGATCCACCTCTATGCAGACAACACCGTTCTGTATACCTCTGGCCCTTCTTTGGACACTGTGTTAACTAACCTCCAGATGAGCTTCAATGCCATACAACTCTCCTTCCGTGGCCTCCAACTTCTCTTAAATGCAAGTAAAACTAAATGCATGCTCTTCAACCGATCGCTGCCCGCATCTGCCTGCCCGTCCATCATCACTACTCTGGACGGTTCTGACTTAGAATATGTGGACAATTACAAATACCTAGGTGTCTGGTTAGACTGTAATCTCTCCTTCCAGACTCACATTAAGCTTCTCCAATCCAAAATTAAATCTAGAATCGGCTTCCTATTTCGCAACAAAGCATCCTTCACTCATGCTGCCAAACATACCCTCATAAAACTGACTATCCTACCAATCCTTGACCTCAGCGATGTCATTTATAAAATAGCCTCCAACACTCTATTCAGCAAATTGGAATGCTGTCTATCACAGTGCCATCCGTTTTGTCACCAAAGCCGTTTTGTTACCAAAGCGAGGGCCAGCTCTCATTGGCTGGCCCTCGCTTCATATTCATCGCCAAACCCACTGTCTTCAGGTCATCTATAAGTCTTTGCTAGGTAATGCCCCGCCTCATCTCACCTCACAGGTCACCATAGCAGCACCCAAGGCGAGCACTTTTTTAACTACAACCTGTAAGCAAATCGGAAATGTCAGAGTTTCCTTTGTTCCGACTAGCACACGAACCGGGCATATACCCAGGTATTTCTATCAGAGACAGAAGAGGACGCAAAACACTGTGCTTGCTGTTTTTTGTTGTTCATTTTTTTGGTTCAATGAAAGTCAATGAGCTAAGAAGGTAAAGGTACAAATCTGTCATCCTGCCCCTGAACAAGGCAGTTAGCCCACTGTTCCTAGGCCATCATTGAACATAAGAATATGTTCTTAACTGGCTTGCCTAGTAAAAATAAAAGTAGACCAGACCAAACTCCAATTGCTTTGGTGTCAATGGGAGACCCACCCAGTTAAGTAGACAGGAACTGGAAAAAAAGAAGTTCAACGGCCTGAGTGATTTATTGCTTCTATTTAAATGTAGTTTTTGCAAGGATTCTATGCACTTATTTAAGAAGAGTGCCTTCACGATGAATGTAACACAATAAGTTTGTCTTATTTGATTGATTTTCGATGATCTTATATGCTATTAACCAGTATATAAAACTATAGGCCTACTTAATGAAAATGTGAAATGTAATTATTTCAGAATTTAATCCAGTGTTTCACACTTATTGCAGCAAATGCCAACTTTATCACAGTAGACCTGTACATTCTGAATATTACTTCGATTTTTTAATAGTCAGTTTATTGAGTGAATCAGTGGCGACCCGTCATTAAGGGCAGATGGGGTAGAGCCTTTACATGTTATTTTGCCATTAAAATATGAGTCACATATCATTTTGAAAACAATGTAAAAACATATACATATATCATTGAGTTAATAAAGATGCATACAAACATGGTTTCTTTTTTGTTTTGTTGAGTAAGGCAGCTCCAAAATGCAGGTGTTTAAGCCTAGCGCATGCTTTCTGTGGTGATGGGGCAAGACAGCAGAAAATAGAAGCATTGCACCGTGATTGGCTCAGTGTTCTGTCACTCATGGGGACACTATGTCACCCACCTTTAGTAAGGGTAGATAGCAAGAATGTGAGCCGTTTCGGTGCTGCCATAGAGTTACATCAGAAGTGCCCTTCCAAGAAGGCTAAAGGTAATTGGCCACAGATAAAATGTTGTCAAATCACGTTATATCTACAGTCGCTTTGATTGGACTGATCATGTCAACATCATCCTTTCAAAATCTTAGTTAGCAGTCATCATCATGAATCAAGTCGACAATCTACTGACAAATCCTTTTTAATCTTTGTCATATGAAGAGAAATTATAGATAAAACGTATCGGTGCTCATCGGCCATTGGATATAAACATTACACAACAAGTTGGAAATCGCATATTCAACAATGAGTGGTTTGGAAGGAATCAGTGTGTCTAACTGCAAGCATTGCAAAACTATCTTTAGCCTGCTTTTCAGTGGAGTGGCTGTGTGGTCCCAAGTCTAAGATTAATGGTCTCTTTTCCTAGTTTAAAATTATAAACATACAACATTGGCCATGCTGTCAATGAAGCATGATTTGTGCCGCGCTCAAAACAACTGTTAACTCGGAACTGAAAAATTGGACTTTAGTGAGTTCAAGACAACTGGGAACTTGGGAAAAACGAGCTACGACTGGGAAAATACTTTTTGAATTTTCATCCAACTCGAAATTGTTAATTTGGAACTTGGGCCTCTTTCTAGAGCTACGACCTGAAGATCACTGACGTCATCATGATTCAACTTTTTTTTTCTTGAGTTCCCAGTTGTCTTGAAAGAACCATAAATCCAGAGAATGCCAGACTTTGATGACAAAATTTGTCCACACAGGACTGCCGCCCCACCTTTCTGTTCAAGTGAGCACAGCATAACAAGTTGAGTCCAAAAATGTATTGTATGGTGCTGCATAAATGATGTAATATGCAAGGGAGATATGTATAATGTAGCTAAGAAATATGTTGTATGTTGTGTAGCAAGCTGTTAGTGGACCATGTGCCTCACCCCAATACTGTTGTTTATTTTCTCCTCTTAATTTCACCTACTGTTCTGAGTTGGTGGTGCACATGTAGCCTATAACCTGTTTTTGAGAAATATAATAATCTAATAATGTAAGAGCTTTCATTGTCTGCTTATATGCCCCCTTTATTTATCCTATGGCTCTGACTTGGTGTACAGGGAGAACACTGTAAGAATGGCCCATGTTCTGAATTCTGTTGCTGTACATTTCAAAGTGCTGAACAAATAATTATATTGACTATGTCTATCCTAGCTCGCTCATTAATGTCTTAATTCAAATTACGGACGGCCTCTTATCCGCTTGTCGTCTCTCTTATGCCATAGTTTGTACATCTCAATTGTCATTAGAAACCACATTTGTTTAAGCAAGTCAGCCATATCAGCTATATTTTTGTAAAAAGCAGTAAATGAGGCCGATTAAACTGTTTCGGCTGCCAGACAAAGCTCCGCTAATAGCCAGGTGTAGCTGTGGTAAGGTGTTGGGACTCTGCTGTTGGGATATCTTTATGTAGGCCCTAATAGTTTGTGGCCACCCTTTGCCAGCTTTATAGTGCAATTAATGTATTGTTTAGTGTTGTGTTGTGGCTTTGCTGGCATGCATCCCAAATTATAACTTTTTTGCCCCACCAATATCTACATGCTACAATTGCCACTGGTGTGAATTCATGCAAATGCTGGTCATGTAGGCTATAATAATAGGTCTACAATTTAGGTATTGACAGGCCTATAAAATGTCGCTATTCTGTCTTGTTTCGTGTTGGGATGTTAATTGTATTTTATAAATGCAAAACCAAATCGACCTGTTGTGTGCATGAAACTCAAAATCATTTCTACAGGTTTGAAATGGGTTTATTGTTGCACAGAAGCCCTCTAGTATCATTGAAAAATGTTTTATATTGTCATAATATTTGCAATTGTCTAGCTAGCCTACAGATCTCTTCACATATATTGAACAAAAAGGCTCCACACTCTAAAGAGTTAGATTAAAACAAGTCATTAAAACACTGTAACATAGATGAAAGCTGTGGGGCGCATGCTGTTGCCCTGCTGAGGAAACAATTTTTTCAGAGAATAGAGCAAATATTTTGTGACTGTGTGAATCCACTAAATCTGAACCCGGGGAAACTCTATCTGGCCCACAAAATGTCCTGGCAGTTTATAGTCCCATCCTGGTTTCTCTTTCCCCTAGTAAAAGTACACTGTTGGACTGCTGTTTCCATTCCCTTCCACTGAAATGATGGGGTCTCTGTTGGTATTGATCTACATTGGGGCACTACCCCCACCAGTTCAGGATGGATCTCTTCTCTCTGCTGCAGCTACTACTTATTTGCAAATGGAGGAACAACAGCAGACTTTATTAAGGAGCCAACTGGACACATCATCTAAGTCAGACTGCTCTGTTGCCGGTAAATAATCCATATGTTAATTATTTCAATCTTGGCCACGATTATTTGATAAGAATAAAACACTTTTGGTAATATAGTCTGTACTACCAGCCATTTGATGAAAAGGAAATGCTTTCAGATGTTCTCTCTCACTAAAATAATTTGGGAAAGCACTTTTTGGCATTAGTCTACTGTGCAATGTCGTTTGATGAAGTGAAGACGACTCAGATTTGTATGATATATTAATAGATAGATAAATTAATAGATAGATAAATGAACCATGAATCATCATCCCCCCCCCCTTTAAGATTTAGATGCACTATTGTAAAGTGACTGTTCCACTGGATGTCATAAGGTGAATGCACCAATTTGTAAGTCGCTCTGGATAAGAGCGTCTGCTAAATGACTTAAATGTAAATGTAAAAATGAAGATGGATTTCTCTTCAACTCTAATTCAAGTGGTCTTATACTGTACAAGTGAACGTCTTTGTAAATCGCATATCTAAAGTAGGCAATGAGGCATTATAAATTGTGTGTAGAGTGACGTAACCTCTTTTGTAGAAACCTAAAAGCAGTGATAGAGAGTTCTCTGGCTCTTGTTTCTGCCATAAGAGAAAGACAATGTGTAACGGCATTCAGAGGTGGAAGAAGGATTAGACCGAAGCGCAGTGTGGTAAGTGTTCATGATGATTTATTCAAAACGAACTGAACACTGAAATACAAACCAATAAACGATGTGAACAAAACGAAAACCGAAACAGTACCGTGTGGCCCAAACACTCACAAACCAAAAGTGAAACCCAGGCTACCTAAGTATGATTCTCAATCAGGAACAACGATTGACAGCTGCCTCTGATTGAGAACCATACTAGGCCGAACTCAAAACCCCAACATAGAAAAACACACATAGACTGCACACCCAACTCATGCACTGACGAACTAAAACAAAGACAAAACAAAGGAACTAAGGTCAGAACGTGACACAATGATATTATATCAAGATGAGCAAAACAAATGTCTAGTGGACATTTGTATGCACTTAACTGAGTGCTTTACTCATACTTGAGCAAAAAGTGATTTTTCAATAATGAGTAAACAAGCTGACAGTGTTCTATGAAATGACAATGCTGTGAGTGGCATATAATGATCATGTTAATTGTTTATTGTATTACATGGATGTGTTATTTTATTCCATTTATTTCAAAGTAAAGTGTATACAAAGACAATTTCTATATGCGCATTTAATGAAATGTTCTACACATTGAATACATTTATATTATATCAATAAATGCAAGTTTTCTATCCATCCATCATGGCAGAGACAGTCATAAAAGGCTTGCTTTTTCTTCATTCAGTCTGCTGATGGTAGATTGTTCATTACCACAATTGCCTGTAAAGAAGAAAAAGGACAGAGTTTATCTTAGGCATTCACCTTGCAAGAGAAAGACAAAAAAACATTATGTACACTCTATACAGTACAAACATACCACAGGACGTTGATGGCACCTTAATTGGGGAGGACAGGCTTGGGATAATGGCTGGAGCGGTTGAGTGGAATAGTATCAAACACATGGTTTCTGTGTTTGATGCCATTCCAATTGCTCTGTTCCAGCCATTATTATGAGTCGTCCTCCCCTCACCAGCCTCCACTGAAACATACACTGTAATAACATAATTTACAGATAAGATTATGTCAGATTCTTTAGGGCACTTAAAAATCTACATGCATTTGAGTAATTGCACTGGCATACTTACCACAGTCTACAAGCCCCAGGCTAGGATAAATATAAGGTTTGTCACTGCCACAGTACTTTACCTGTGTCTTACTGGACCGCAAGGCAGCCCTGGCAAATGCTGTCATCATTATTAGGAACACCATTCCCACTAAGCTCTGATACATGAATACAGCCTCAAGGCTGAGCAACTGGCCCTGTCAGGAGAGAGAGCAAGATTAAGGGTATCTTTATTTAGAAAGAATGAGAAAGTTTACAGTTTAAAGCTGTGTTATAAGATGTTTATCCTTTCTTTATTCCATTTACTGGATGTGATTTTAAAGAGATTGTCACAAACCAAATACCCAAGAGAAGAGTGCCAATAATAATTTTTCCAGATAGCAGTGATCCAGTTTCACAACAACAACAGCAACAAAAACAACAACATTTACCGTATGATGTTTACGCCAGGGGACATCAACTCTGGTAGAGTTTGTGATGTCATCATAGTAGGAATAATAATAGCGGTAATGGTAATACTGCATGTTCAGGATGCCTTTAAGGAATTCAAAGAAAGCCACTGTGACCCCCAATATAGAGATGATACTAAGGGCCAGGCTTGCTGTCACCTGGAGGGTGAGAACAAAGAAAATTGTGAAAAAACAGCAAGCACTTTGTGACAAAGCCTCTTTCAAGGCACGCATCGGAGTAGGATTCTATTGCATTGACAAGCCATACTCTACACAGACCTGCGTGGCATAATCGATCAGAGCTGAAGTAGGCCTATATGCAAATAGACCATTGCATGGAGCATGGAGGAGGAGGTGTGATAGTGTGGAGGTGCTTTGCTGGTGACACTGTCAGTGATTTATTTAGAAATCAAGGCTCACTTAACCAGCATGGCTACCACAGCATTCTGCAACGATACGATATTGTCACACCCTGACCATAGTTTGCTTTGTATGTTCTATGTTTTGTTTGATCAGGGTGTGATCTGAGTGAGCATTCTATGTTGGATGTCTTGATTGTCTGTTTCTGTGTTTGGGCCTGATATGGTTCTCAATCAGAGGCAGGTGTTAGTCATTGTCTCTGATTGGGAGCCATATTTAGGTAGCCTGTTTTGTGTTGGGTTTTGTGGGTGATTGTTCCTGTCTCTGTGTTTGTTTGCACCAGATAGGGCTGGTTTCGTTTTTCACGTTTCTTGTTTTTGTATATTGTTCTATTTTCATCTTGATTAAAGATGTATCACAATAACCACGCTGCGTTTTGGTCTGCCTCTCCTTCAACAGAAGAAAGCCGTGACAGATATCCTATCTGGGACTATCATTTGTTTTTCAGCAGGCCAATGACCCAACACACCTCCAGGCTCTGTAAGGGCTATTTGACCAAGAAGGAGAGTGATGGAGTGCTGCATCAGATGACCGGGCCTCCACAATCAACAGATGGTTTGGGATTAGTTGGACCGAAAACACCATAAGAAAGATGCCCAGGGTCCCTGCTCACCTGCGTGAATGTGCCTTAGGCATGCTGCAAGGAGGCATGAGGACTGCAGATGTGGCCAGGGCAATAAATTGCAATGTCCTCGCAGTGGCAGACCACGTGTAACAACACCTGTACAGGTACATCGGTACATCCGAACATCACACCTGCAGGACAGGTACAGGATGGCAACAACAACTCCTCGAGTTACACCTGGAATGCACAATCCCTCCATCAGTGCTCAGACTGTCTGCAATAGGCCGAGAGAGGCTAGACTGAGGGCTTGTAGGCCTGTTGTAAGGCAGGTCCTCACCAGACATCACCGGCAACAACGTCACCTATGGGCACAAACCCACCGTCGCTGGACCAGACAGGACTGGCAAAAAGTGCTCTTCACTGACGAGTCGCAGTTTTGTCTCACCAGGTATGATGGTCGGATTCGCATTTATCATCGAAGGAATGAGCGTTACATCGAGGCCTGTGCTCTGGAGTGGGATTGATTTGGAAGTGGAGGGTCTGTCATGGTTTGGGGCGGTGTGTCACAGCATCATCGAACATTCTTATATCGCCTAGATTTAGGACAGATACTTCAAAGCCTTATTCCTTATGATTTATTTATTTATTTTTCTTTTTTGCCATTTGTGAACGTGTTATTCAATGCGTTTCTCTGGGATTTGGTACTAAAGTCCAAATTCAATATTTTATAAAATCATTATTTTATTTTTATATATATACCTAAAGGGGTCATAAAATTCAAACCAAACGTCTTATACTCAAGAGAATTACATTTCCTGCAGGAAAGTTATCCTGAAACAGGGTGATCAAATTAAGATCTTACATCTGTAATGCCTTTACACTGAATTCCAATTCATGTTACTCACCAATTGTTTTGAAGTATTCTTCTCTGTGAACACGTATAACAGCCCACAGATGATGAACTGCAAAACAGCGGAGGGAGCGGGTTTATAGATTCAAAAACACAAACTGTCATGGGAAAAAGATATCATTAAGACTCCTTGTTATGTGTTACTGTAAGTTAGATGTTATGGTATGCCATTTGGATTGTCAATATGATAGATTTATATAGACACACGCAAGAAATGCATACAAGGATTCCTAGCCAAAAAGAGGTGAAATTCTCCGCAGAGGACTCCAGTGGATCCATTCTCATGGGAATCGCCAAGAGGAAGAGTGATGAGCCCATGAACAGCATTACAATCTGACCAAACAGACAGAGAAATTATATATTTACACATAAATGATGGGGTATCTGGGCATATAATGTTTTCATTATGAGTAACTGTAGTCTGTTACCGTGCTATTACCACTTTATTTTGTACTGTAATGTAAAGTGCTACCACTAAATTAATGGTAAATCCTCAAATTCAAAGTGTACATTTTTGTCTGCAATGATATCTTGGAGTATTTGTTAACAATGAATACATCAGTTCTCTGTTTTCCAGTCTCACCCCAATACTCTTCGGCTCCCCTCGTATGAAGCGGTGCAGGGGTTTACTCCCTCCCACTGTGGCAGAATGTGTCTCTCTTACTCCCCCTACTGGACTGATGTTAGACACCATGTTCACTGACATCATCTGTTGAAGGATACAGACCTGTTAAGATCTGTAGTCTTATCAACACAACACTAATAACACAGTAACACAACAACACCACGACAACACTGATAACACCATGACAGAAAAACAGAAGAGTGCCATAAACAGCGAGATCAGCTTTGATTAAAATAATTGAACCCGTGTGGTTTTATTTACACTTTAAACTATGTGGGAACAGTATAAGAACAGTGGCAAAGCAAACCTCAGAGCAGCCCACATTGAAAATACTTTTGTAAAGGGCCAGACCCAATCACAGGGGTCTAGAACCTGGTGAAAGTTCATAAATATGCTATGGCATGCATCACACAAAAACAATCTAGCAACAAATGAACCATTTGGAGAAAAAAAACACTGAGCTCATATTTTCTACATGTGAAAATCATCATAGTCCATAAACTGATAAGCCGATTATAATGTATAGCCGGTTGCTATATACCTCATCAAACCAGGATAGCCTAACTTTTTATTGTTTTGAAAACACAATAAGGCTGAGATTCAGTACTAGGTCTGAATCTATAACTCAAAACTAACAAATGTCATAAATAATGTATTATACTGTATTTGTTTGAAGAGAACTGTATTATTCACCAAATAGTTTACCACCAACAAAAACAACACTAGAATTGCACAGAGCACCACAGAACCTATGACATAATATGGTTGTCAAATGGACTTTGACTACTTTTGGTGACATATGTAAAGATAAGGATGTCCGTTGTGTTGATAAGAGAACCTAACCTGTTACAAATGCACAAATAATTTAATTGTAGAATATTTAACAGATAGATACTGTACATGTATAGCATAGAAAGTGGTAAAATAGTTACAGACCTGGCTTGAAACAGAACAGAACCTTGTTGATGAACAAATATTACACAATGGAGGAAATTGACACGAGGGAGACGGGTGGGTGTGGGGGTGGTTGGGCGGGCGGGCAGGCGGAAGATAGTGCCACAGAAATGTTTTTACAATGAATCTGTCCTGAATCTTTAAAAGGAACTGAACACTTTTGAGAGAGGTAGAAAAAGACAGAGCAGAGTAGAATGTTGCCAACATGCACTACAGGTTTATTAATTTTTTTCATGTTGAATGTCCGTCAGTTGAAATTACATAGCTGGTTTTGTTCTGCAACCCCAGCTGTTATCCAGCATGAGAGATGAAGAGAGAGAAACCATAGAGAGGAGCAGTGGGGGAGGGGAGAGGCGGTAGGGGGTTAACAGAAAGCAAAGGGAGTGGGAGAGAGAGAAAGAAAAAGTTTTACACAATGTCTACTTCTATTTGGCGGTGGTTGAGATTGTTACAGTATTTCAGAAGAATGAGGAGATGGAGGAGAGGGGAGAAGGAGATGGCTCATAAAGGGTGTAAAGGAATGGCTTGAAGCAATGTCTGTTGTGTAACATCCTATACATTCAGAATTCATAAAATATTCCATGCAGAGATGCTTTCTGAGCTACTGAACAATGGGAGAGATCAAGACATATAAGGATCAAGATACAATTATAGCTTACCAAACTTTAGAGACTTGATCAGTTGACTAAATCAAGAGGTCATCGATCTGAACTTTTCAACAAACTTAAACTTTGGGCATTTCCTCATCACTGAAGCCCTCTTATCTGACGGCTCGTAAATACGCTTTTCTAGCAATGTACAACTAACCTCGAATTTCATGATACCACCTCAGCCCCCCCCCCAACCCCCCACCCCCCACTTCCAGACCCAGCTTCAACCCCTAACCCCCTCTTCCCCAAAACAGCTGTGGAGTAAATAGTTATCTTTGCCCAACCTAGTGTAACATCTTTCTCTCTCCACACACACACACACACACACACACACACACACACACACACACACACACACACACACACACACACACACACACACACACACACACACACACACACACACACACACACACACACACACACACACACACACACACACACACACACAGAGAGTGGTCAAATAGTTAGAGCTGTCTCAGATGTTTGTTCTCTCAGTGCTTCTGTAGGTTTATTGATTATCATTTGACAACGAGTAAACAGAAATATCAGGTAACCATGCAACCAACATATCCAATTAAATGTTATTACTTCCCAATCTATTGCATTGAAAACAATTGAGTATGAGTTAGGGTTGGGTTTGCTTGCTTGTTATGATAGTCAGTGTAATAGTGTGTCATATCAAAGTTCAAGTTGAATGGATAGCTGGGATTTACTGTAATAGTATCAGCTAAACCTGGCACATCGGCCAAGGGGTCATTCTTCTGAGTGAACAACAGGGATATTTTGGGTTCCATGCTAATGATCTGTGATATCGTAGTAAGTTTGTACGATTCAGTTGAAAATCATAAAAACCTTTAAAAAATATATATCTAAAGAGTCTAACTTGGATGAATAAATGTGAAATAAATTACATAAAAACCATTTATTTAAAAAAGGAATGACTATAACTAACTATATTAACTATCCCTGAGGTTGAATGCTTAACCTTGGCCAGTCAAGAATAGAAGAAAATCTACTTAGTCATGTCTGGGTATAATGGATAAAGTCAATTCAGACATTTTGATTGCTCTAATAACTTAAATTGTTTTGTTAAATCAAAAAGGTCTTCACTTTCTTATGTCCTACATCCTTGGAAGGATTTTTGTATATATTTTTTAAAATAATTGATTACTGTACACATTAACAAGGAAATAACCCCTCTGAACTCTCTAGGATATCAAACATATTCTCAAAACATTGTTGCTATGTAACTCATCTTGGTAAACAAATTGCCCCACTGAAGACATGTCAATCTTTGAGGTCTTTAATTTTGTACATACAACATGTAAATCAACCTTTCACATGTACACTGTCATAAAGGCAAACAAAAAGGCACCTCATAATGCCACATTTCTTGTTTCATTCATTTCCGTGGGCGATAATAAAGATGTTAAAGTGTCTTTACTTATGATCCTTGTACCTCTTTATGGCTAATGAGCAGTAAACGAGGGAGGGGCGAGGCATTGCAGACAGTGGTAGTTGATTAAAGTAAATGTACGCATATCAATACCTTAGTACCTCAGTAAATGGACTGCTACTAAGGACTACTAAGCTCTACCACTAAGGACGGTGAAACATGGAGGAGCTCAAATTCAGAGGGCGGAAAAGGGAAGGGAGACACAGGTACGTTTTAGTCATCTAAAATAAATAAATTCAGATGGAATGTGGGAATAATTTCAGGCAAAACTGTTAGGATTCACAGGGCCTGATCCTGAAAATAATTAGCTCTGTAGAATAAAATGGAATTATTCCATAAATTGAAAATATTCTACCTATACTGAAATCATACTAAATAGAGGTAATACAACATATCATGATACAACTATACCATGTCCAATGACAGATATAATTGACCATTATTTGGACGGTAATGAGCATTTTGTTTTGAAGATATACACTGAGTGCGCAAAACATTAGGAACATGACACAGACTGACCAGGTGAATCCAGGTGAAAGCTATGATCCCTTATTGATTTCATTTGTTAAATCAAATCCAACTTTATTTGTCACATGCGCCGAATACAAAAAGTGTAGACTTTACCGTGAAATGCTTATTTACAAGCCCTTAACCAACAGCACAGTTCAAGAACAAGAAAATATTTACCAAGTAGGCTAAAATAAAAAGTAATAATAAAAAGAAACACAATAACAATAACGAGGCTATATACAGGGGGCACCGGCACCGAGTCTGTGTGCAGGGATACAGGCTAGTTGAGGTAATCTGTACATGTAGGTGGGGGCGAAGTGACTATGCATAGGAAACAAATCCACTCCAATCAGTGTAGATGAAGGGGAGGAGATGGGTTAAAGAAGGATTTTTAAGCCTTGAGACTGTGTGTGTGCCATTCAGAGGGTGAATGGGCAAGACAAAATATTTAAGTGCTTTGAATGGGGTATGGCAGTAGGTGCCAGGCGAACTGGTTTGAGTGTGTCAAGAACTGCAATGTTGCTGGGTTTTTCACGACCAACAGCTGTGTGTATCAAGAATGGTCTACCAACCAAAGGACATCCAGCCAACTTGACACAGCTGTGATAAGCATTGGTCTCAACATGGGCCAGCATCCTTGTGGAACATTTTCGACACATTGTAGAGTCCATGTCCCGACAAATTGGGGCTGTTCTGAGGGCATAAGAGGTTGTAACTCAATGTTAGGAAGGTGTTCCTAATGTTTTGTGCACTCAGTGTACATTACAACCCACTAGTTTTGATTTACATTTGGTTGAGTTGTCAACTCGTGTGAATTCAATTTGAAATCCACAACCAATTTCACCATGTCATTGGATTTAGGTTGCAAGTTGGGTGAAAAACAGACAAAAATGTCTTACGCTGATGACTTTTTGCAAATCCATGTTCCATGTTGATTCAACCTCATCACATTTATTGTTGTTTTTGTTGTTGAAATGACGTGGAACCAGTTTTTGAAGGAAGCAAGGTTTCATTCCTTCCCAAATGCTTCTTATGTCATTTTGTTCTGATAAGCATATCAATAGGAATGAAAAAACAAAGAGATCTGACAGTGTATTATTCATTACTACATTATGCTTACAATAAGTATTTTGAGACTCATTCAAACGAGCATGACAGATGATTTGCAATACATTCATGTTTTAGGGTGAATAATAGCCTACAAATATAGGTGTACGGCTTATGATCAGGCCTATGTTATAGGTGGCCAGGTTGAGAACCACTGAGCTACATTAAAATCAACAGTCTATTCAGATTAATTATTTGACACAAGATTATCAACATTTGGTTCCCTCTTCAAATCAGTTTCTTTTAGTAAGCCTGGTAGAGATGACACTTAGCCCACAAAGCTTGTATAAGCAATAGTTTACTTAAGGTTAATATAATGGATAATGGTCTTATCTTAATTAGGGTGATTCAACTTGTAGGGATGGTCACAATTGGGTTGGGTGTGTTTGGATGTTTCAAAGCCAAAGCTCATTAGATATATGTAGACCCGGGTATGCAGTTGTCAGTATCTACTGTACCCCGTCAACAGTCCCATTTCCAATGATTCAATAGTGCCTAATATATTGTCATCTTTGCCTGCCACACACTTGAAAATGGATGTTGTTTAATGCCACTTGTGACTCACTTGTGCCACTGGATTTCCTTTAGTATGACATATCTTCAAGTTAGATATTAAAGTAACAGTTTATAAAGGGTTTATAAAGACTTCCAGTTCACGTTTTAAGGATGGTTTATGAACCAGTAAAAACAGTTTTGACTAAATGTTTGAAATTGTTTTCGATACTGTCACAGGGACACCTGGGATCCATTCCAGTTGAATCCCATTGGTGCTGAGAAAGAGGAGAAGAGAAGATGCTTTGAGTTGTTCCAGCACCTGGTGGCAGGGTTCGTGGGGATAATGGTCCTGTCCAGTGCTGTCATCAGCAAGGTGGGCCACAATTAGGGACCAGCACCCTGAACCTGGCAACTACTGGAACAACACATTCAAGCATAATACCTCCTGTGATGTCATCTTATAATCATATTTTAAAGGAATAGTTCACCCAGATTACAAAATAACACATTGGTTTCCTTATCCTGTAATCCATATATGGATAAGGTATGGCAGCAATACATGATTTGGCTTAGTTTCCCTGGCATTGTTTCCATATGCTAACGTTTTAGCATTTGCGGCAGAAATCCCATTTAAGTAATGGGACAGATATTAGCATTTTTTCACACATCACGTCCAAATTTCGGTCCCATGACTTGAATGATTTAATGGGATTTGTGCCACAAATGCTAAAATGTTAGCATGTGGAACAGTGCCAGGGAAATTAAAACAAATCATGGATTGTTGTCAGACATCTACCTTGTCCGTAGAATGCTTACATAGACTGCTTACAGGGTAAGGAAACCAATATGTAATTGTGTAATTTGGGTAAAGTATCCCTTTAATGTATATCGAATCCATACCATATCAGATTACAATGCCTTCGGGAAAGTATTCAGGCCCTTGACTTCTTCCACATTTTGTTACGTTACAGCCATATTCTAAAATTGATTAAATATATTTTTTTCTCAGTAATCTACACACAATACCCCATAATGGCAAAGCAAAAACAGTTTTATCTACATTTTTGCAACAAAAAAGGAAAAAAAATATTTACAAAATTATTCAGACCCTTTGCTATGAGACTCCGCTCAGGTGCATCCTGTTTCCATTGATAATCCTTGAGATGTTTCTACACCTTAATTTGTCAGAGAGGTGACCAAGAACCCAATGGTAACTCGGACAAAGCTCTAGAATTCCTCTGTGGAGATGGGAGAACCTTCCTGAAGGACAACCATCTCTGTAGCACAATCAGGCGTTTATGGTAGAGTGGCCAGACAGAAGCCACTCCTCAGCAAAAGGCACATGACAGCCTTCTTGGAGTTTGCCAAAAGGCACATAAAGGCTCTCAGACCTCTCACAAGATTATTTGGTCTGATGAAAACACGATTGAACTCTTTGGCCGGAATGTCAAGCGCCACATCAGGAGGAAACTTGGCACCATCCCTACGCTGAAGCATGGTGGTGGCAGCGTCATGCTGTGGGGATGTTTTCAGCAGCAGGGACTGGAAGACCAGTCAGGATCGAGGGAAAGATGAATGGAGCAAAGTACAAGATCCTTGATGAAAACCTGCTCCAGTGCACACAGGAACTCAGACTGGGGCGAAGATTCACCTTCCAACAGGACAACAACCCTAAGCATACAGCTAAGACAATGTAGGAGTGGCTTCGGTACAAGTCTTTGTACTGAATGTCCTTGAGTGGCCCGTCCAGAACCTGGACTAGAACTTGATCGATCTCTGGAGAGACCTGAAAATAGCTGTGCAGCAACATTCTTCATCCAACCTAACAGAGCTTGAGAGGATCTGCAGAGAAGAATGGGAGAAACTCCCCAAATACAGGTGTGCCAAGCTTGTCGCGTCATACCCAAGAAGTCTTGATGCTGTAATCACTGCCATAGGTGCTTCAATAAAGTACTGAGCAAAGGGTCTGAATACTTATGTAAATGTGATTTAAAAAAAACAACATTTTTATAAATTAGCAAACATTTCTAAAAACCTATTTTTGCTTTGTCATTATGGGGTATTGTGTGTAGATTGATGAGGGGAAACAACTATTTAATCAATTTTAGAATAAGGCTGTAATGTAACAAAATGTGGAAAAAGTCTGTTATTGGTATGTTGACATCGCAGTTTTTGCATCCTTTTTGGTTTCTCTGACCTGGTGGGAAAACCCAGTGCAGGTGAGCAACAACATGCAAGAAATGCTGACTGAGTTGGACACCTTCAGAGACTTTGTGTTTGTGATATCCTATACGAGTAGTCATTGCTGCTGTGTACCTCATCTACCACGTGTTGATACAGGAAAACATTGTGACATGCAGGTGAAAGAGGACCCAAAAGCGACTTAACAGAAACAGAGTTTATTCAAGTCCAAACAGGGAATAACAGAAATCCTCTAGTCTGTAGAGGGGAATAACAAGAGAAGCGGCCACAGACTGCAGGTCGCTTCGGGTAGGCGCAGGCCGTAGTTGACAGAGACACCTGCTCACACGCAGCATCTGATGAAGGCAAAAAACACGACAGGACAGGGCGATACACAATCACAGCAAAAACACGACAGGACAGGGCGATACGCAATCACAGCATGGTGAATACTAAACAAGGAACCGACGGGACAGGAACGGAACACAAAGGAATAAATAGGGACTCTAATCAGGGGAAAGGATCGGGAACAGGTGTGGGAAGACTAAATGATGATTAGGGGAATAGGAACAGCTGGGAGCAGGAACGGAACGATAGAGAGAAGAGAGAGCGAGAGAGCGAGAGAGGGAGGGGGAGAGAGAGGGATAGAAAGAGGGAAAGAACTAAATAAGACCAGCAGAGGGAAACGAATAGAATGGGGAGCACAGGGACAAGACATGATAATAAATGACAAACATGACAGTACCCCCCCACTCACCGAGCGCCTCCTGGCGCACTCGAGGAGGAATCCTGGCGGCAACGGAGGAAATCATCGATGAGTGAACGGTCCAGCACGTCCCGAGACGGAACCCAACTCCTCTCCTCAGGACCGTAACCCTCCCAATCCACTAAGTATTGGTGACCCCGTCCCCGAGAACGCATGTCCATGATCTTATGTACCTTGTAAATAGGTGCGCTCTCGACAAGGACGGGAGGGGGAGGGAAGACGAACGGGGTGCGAAGAAAGGGCTTAACACAGGAGACATGGAAGACAGGATGGACGCGACGAAGATGTCGCGGAAGAAGCAGTCGCACAGCGACAGGATTGACGACCTGGGAGACACGGAACGGACCAATGAACCGCGGAGTCAACTTACGAGAAGCTGTCGTAAGAGGAAGGTTGCGAGTGGAAAGCCACACTCTCTGGCCGCAACAATACCTTGGACTCTTAATCCTGCGTTTATTGGCGGCTCTCACAGTCTTCCCCGCAGACAAAGGCAGACCGGTAATGAAGTCTAAGGCGATGTGAGACCATGGTCGAGAAGGAATGGGGAGCGGTCTGAGACGACCGGCAGGAGGAGAGTTACCCGACTTAGTCTGCGCGCAGTCCGAACAAGCAGCCACGAAACGGCGCGTGTCACGCTCCTGAGTCGGCCACCAAAAGCGCTGGCGAATAGACGCAAGAGTGCCTCGAACACCGGGATGACCAGCTAACTTGGCAGAGTGAGCCCACTGAAGAACAGCCAGACGAGTGGAAACAGGAACGAAAAGGAGGTTACTAGGACAAGCGCGCGGCGACGCAGTGTGCGTGAGTGCTTGCTTAACCTGTCTTTCAATTCCCCAGACTGTTAACCCGACAACACGCCCATAAGGAAGAATCCCATCGGGATCAGTAGAAGCCACAGAAGAACTAAACAGACGGGATAAGGCATCAGGCTTGGTGTTCTTGCTACCCGGACGGTAAGAAATCACAAACTCGAAACGAGCGAAAAACAACGCCCAACGAGCTTGACGGGCATTAAGTCGTTTGGCAGAACGGATGTACTCAAGGTTCTTATGGTCTGTCCAAACGACAAAAAGAACGGTCGCCCCCTCCAACCACTGTCGCCATTCGCCTAGGGCTAAGCGGATGGCGAGCAGTTCACGGTTACCCACATCATAGTTGCGCTCAGATGGCGACAGGCGATGAGAAAAATAAGCGCAAGGATGAACCTTATCGTCAGACTGGAAGCGCTGGGATAGAATGGCTCCCACGCCTACCTCTGAAGCGTCAACCTCGACAATGAATTGTCTAGTGACGTCAGGAGTAACGAGGATAGGAGCGGACGTAAAACGTTCTTTTAGAAGATCAAAAGCTCCCTGGGCGGAACCGGACCACTTAAAACACGTCTTGACAGAAGTAAGAGCTGTGAGAGGGGCAGCAACTTGACCGAAATTACGAATGAAACGCCGATAGAAATTAGCGAAACCTAAAAAGCGCTGCAACTCGACACGTGACCTTGGAACGGGCCAATCACTGACAGCTTGGACCTTAGCGGAATCCATCTGAATGCCTTCAGCGGAAATAACGGAACCGAGAAAAGTAACGGAGGAGACATGAAAAGAGCACTTCTCAGCCTTTACGTAGAGACAATTCTCTAAAAGGCGCTGTAGAACACGTCGAACGTGCTGAACATGAATCTCGAGTGACGGAGAAAAATCAGGATATCGTCAAGATAGACAAAAACAAAGATGTTCAGCATGTCTCTCAGAACATCATTAACTAATGCCTGAAAAACAGCTGGCGCATTGGCGAGACCGAACGGCAGAACCCGGTACTCAAAATGCCCTAACGGAGTGTTAAACGCCGTTTTCCACTCGTCCCCCTCTCTGATGCGCACGAGATGGTAAGCGTTACGAAGGTCCAACTTAGTAAAGCACCTGGCTCCCTGCAGAATCTCGAAGGCTGATGACATAAGGGGAAGCGGATAACGATTCTTAACCGTTATGTCATTCAGCCCTCGATAATCCACGCAGGGGCGCAGAGTACCGTCCTTCTTCTTAACAAAAAGAACCCCGCCCCGGCCGGAGAAGAAGAAGGCACTATGGTACCGGCGTCAAGAGACACAGACAAATAATCCTCGAGAGCCTTACGTTCGGGAGCCGACAGAGAGTATAGTCTACCTCGAGGAGGAGTGGTCCCCGGAAGGAGATCAATACTACAATCATACGACCGGTGAGGAGGAAGGGAGTTGGCTCGGGACCGACTGAAGACCGTGCGCAGATCATGATATTCCTCCGGCACTCCTGTCAAATCGCCAGGTTCCTCCTGAGAAGTAGGGACAGAAGAAACAGGAGGGATGGCAGACATTAAACACTTCACATGACAAGAAACGTTCCAGGATAGGATAGAATTACTAGACCAATTAATAGAAGGATTATGACATACTAGCCAGGGATGACCCAAAACAACAGGAGTAAACGGTGAACGGAAAATCAAAAAGAAATAGTCTCACTGTGGTTACCAGATACTGTGAGAGTTAAAGGTAGTGTCTCAAATTTGATACTGGGAAGATGACTACCATCTAAGGCAAACATGGGCGTAGGCTTGTCTAACGGTCTGAAAGGAATGTTATGTTTCCGAACCCATGCTTCGTCCATGAAACAACCCTCAGCCCCAGAGTCAATCAAGGCACTGCATGTAGCACCCCAACCGGTCCAGCGTAGATGGACCGACATAGTAGTACAAGATCTAGATGAAGAGACCAGAGTAGTAGCGCTCACCAGTAGCCCTCCGCTTACTGATGGGCTCTGGCCTCTTACTGGACATGAATTAACAAAATGTCCAGCAACTCCGCAATAGAGGCACAGGCGGTTGGTGATCCTCCGTTCCCTCTCCTTAGTCGAGATGCGAATCCCTCCCAGCTGCATGGGCTCAGTCTCAAAGCCAGAGGAGGGAGATGGTTGCGATGCGGAGCAGGGAAACACCGTTGATGCGAGCTCTCTTCCACGAGCCCGGTGACGAAGATCTACCCGTCGTTCTATGCGGATGGCGAGAGCAATCAAAGAGTCCACATCTGAAGGAACCTCCCGGGAGAGAATCTCATCCTTAACCACTGCGTGGAGTCCCTCCAGAAAACGAGCGAGCAGCGCCGGCTCGTTCCACTCACTAGAGGCAGCAAGAGTGCGAAACTCAATAGAATAATCCGTTATGGACCGTTCACCTTGGCATAAGGAAGCCAGGGCCCTAGAAGCCTCCCTACCAAAAACTGAACGGTCAAAAACCCGAATCATCTCCTCTTTAAAGTTCTGGAACTTGTTAGAGCAATCAGCCCTTGCCTCCCAGATAGCTGTGCCCCATTCTCGAGCCCGGCCAGTAAGGAGTGAAATGACGTAAGCAACCCGAGCTCTCTCTCTAGAGTATGTGTTGGGTTGGAGAGAGAACACAATCTCACACTGCGTGAGAAAGGAGCGGCACTCAGTGGGCTGCCCGGAGTAGCAAGGTGGGTTATTAACCCTAGGTTCTGGAGGCTCGGCAGGCCAGGAAGTAACAGGTGGCACGAGACGTAGACTCTGGAACTGTCCAGAGAGGTCGGAAACCTGAGCGGCCAGGTTCTCCACGGCATGGCGAGCAGCAGACAATTCCTGCTCGTGTCTGCCGAGCATGGCTCCTTGGATCTTGACGGCAGTGTAACGAGCGTCTGAAGTCGCTGGGTCCATTCCTTGGTCGGTTCCTTCTGACATGCAGGTGAAAGAGGACCCAAAAGCGACTTAACAGAAACAGAGTTTATTCAAGTCCAAACAGGGAATAACAGAAATCCTCTAGTCTGTAGAGGGGAATAACAAGAGAAGCGGCCACAGACTGCAGGTCGCTTCGGGTAGGCGCAGGCCGTAGTTGACAGAGACACCTGCTCACACGCAGCATCTGATGAAGGCAAAAAACACGACAGGACAGGGCGATACACAATCACAGCAAAAACACGACAGGACAGGGCGATACGCAATCACAGCATGGTGAATACTAAACAAGGAACCGACGGGACAGGAACGGAACACAAAGGAATAAATAGGGACTCTAATCAGGGGAAAGGATCGGGAACAGGTGTGGGAAGACTAAATGATGATTAGGGGAATAGGAACAGCTGGGAGCAGGAACGGAACGATAGAGAGAAGAGAGAGCGAGAGAGCGAGAGAGGGAGGGGGAGAGAGAGGGATAGAAAGAGGGAAAGAACTAAATAAGACCAGCAGAGGGAAACGAATAGAATGGGGAGCACAGGGACAAGACATGATAATAAATGACAAACATGACACATTGTATGGTCAGATTTTGATTTCACTGCTAAGGCAGATGACGATGAAAAAACAATTGTAAGGCATAGAGAGACACTTGATATTGGTCTTATTGTCTTTTGTCCCCTAAGCCTTTTTCTCTGCTGCATGCCATTGGTTTGGGGTGGTGGCTTGTAAGATCTACTCTATGCGAATGAGCTTCGCCTTCCCTGTCTGCTTCACTGGGCCCACTGTTCCCTTACCCACATCAGCATTGATTAATAATTTACAAGGGAAGTGGTATGGGTTCTATATGAGACAAAACTCATGACTGTCTTTAATGAGAGGGCATATATAAATATGTTATGTCTATATTTTTTTATTTTAGGCAAGTCAGTTAAGAACAAATTCTTATTTTCAATGATGGCCTAGGAACAGTGAGTTAAGTGCCTGTTCAGGGGCAGAACGACAGATTTGTACCTTGTCAGCTCGTTTCCATGTTTCCATTGACAGAAGTGATACTAATTAAAGCCTCTTGTACGTTTCCCCTTACCGTCTCAGCTGGTATTGCCATCTCCATGGGCACATGTGGAGCAAGAGAATTTATGACATGACTGTACCCTAGACACTTTGTACTCTCCTATCTGTTCTTCTCTCTAACATGTACACTGCAAACATTCTCCTTGTGAAGTCAAAATACTATGAAGGAAATGTTCACACTCACTATGTAGTTTCAGGGTTGAGTAATTTACTTTCTAAATGTAATCCTTTACAGTTACTAGTTACCTGTCCAAAATTGTTATCACTAATATAACTTTTGGATTACCCAAACTCAGTAACGTAATCTGATTACATTCATTTACTTTTCGATTACTTTCCCCTTAAGAGGCTTTAGAAGAAGACAAATAGAGCCCATCAAACGCATTTGATGTGTCATCATAGCGGTCTCTGACTTGTGGTCAGACTCACTCAGATGGAACAAACTTAAACTTGAGCCTTGTTTCAGTGCTGAATTTAATGTCATTGAGAAAACAGAAAGGTGTCATAATGTATTTTTGCCTATGTCCTTTCTGAATTTAAAAGTAATCCAAGAAAAAAATCATTTTTTAAATTTGTAATTTTTATTATTAGAAAGTATATGTAATCTGATTACACTATTTTTGATAGTAACATAATGGATTCCAGTATTATTATTTTTTAAATCTAATTACATGTAACTGATTACATGTAATCAGCTATTACCCAACCCTGTGTAGATCAGTGTCTAAATTAATTAATTCAGTCACCTTTGATTTTATAATATAAAAGTCTGGTGTCAGTTGTGTTTACATCCAATCTGCAGGGCTCTCTGCTCGTTCTATCCACGCTCTCAAGCCCCACATCAACTAGGACTCCCAAGGAAAGACAATACTACGTGCTCATGCTGGTGTGCTCTTTGGTGGTGCCCAACCTGCTCGTGTTCCTCAAGTCACTGTGGAAATGCGCTTTCAAGAACTTTGTTCCGCCAAACATGAGAACTATGGGAATTGTAAGTTGACACTGTGAAATACTACACAATTTGACTCCTTGGTGATCTTTTTAACTCTTAATTGCTCATTGCTGTCAATACAAATTGAAATCTATATCTTTCAGGTGTGTGGCATTGAATGCTTGGTGTCTCTTGGGACCTCCATCCTGGTGCTGGTAGTGATGCCCCAGTTTGATGTACTCACAAACCTGTTCATCTCTGGGGGAGTCTGCATGCTTTCCTCTGTCCTACAGATAGCATTTCGCCTGCAGAGAGAGAACTGGAAGATCATATTCCCCATTTGTTCTCTTATGCTTGTCCTGACTGGCTACTTTCTCCTTGGGGCAGACTATTACGTTCGAGTATCCTCTTTTGTATCAGGCCAGGAAGATGACTGTTATTGGTATGTTGGCATCGCAGTTTTTGCATCCTTTTTGGTTTCTCTGACCTGGTGGGAAAACCCAGTGCAGGCGAGCAACAACATGCAAGAAATGCTGACTGAGTTGGACACCTTCAGAGAATTTGTGTTTGTGATATCCAGCCTCTTAAGGATAGTAGTCATTGCTGCTGTGTACCTCATCTACCATGTGTTGATACAGGAAAACATTGTATGGTCAGATTTTGATTTCACTGCTAAGGCAGATGACGATGAAAATACAATTGCAAGGCATAGAGAGACACTTGATATTGGTCTTATTCTCCTTTTCCTCCAAGCCTTTTTCTCTGCTGCATGCCATTGGTTTGGGGTGGTGGCTTGTAAGATCCACTCTGTGCGAATGAGCTTCGCCTTCCCTGTCTGCTTCACTGGGCCTGCCGTTCTTATCCTCGGCATGATTCTTTTCCTGACGCAATCTGAAGACCTAGCTGGGGCCGACACAACTTCTATCACAGACTTTTGCTCGAGCCTAGTTGAACTAAGCACAAAGAACACTAGCACAGTTGTGATGCTGGAGATCACCAAGAGCATCTGCAGGACTTCTTTGAGCAGCCATTACTGGACCTGGCCTTTCTCCCTACTTGCGCTGGAGGGGATTTGCATGTGGCTCGGGCTCATCACATGCACCTACTACGTGTGGAACTTCAGGGTCCAGAGGATTGAGCGCACAACTGAGCTGTTTGTGCGACGCCTATACGAGTCTGCCTTCATCGACCTGTCTCTGCTTCTGAACACCAAGATGAAGGTTGTACGAACGAGGAACCAAGAGAGGCAAGATTCTGCTACTTAATTGATTAAGTCCATGTGGTCCAATACTTCACATTGTAACAGTGCAAATAGACGTATTGTTTAGTTTTACCGACAGTGTACTATAAAACACAGAGACTCAGTGGAATTGTGCTGAAACATACTCACTGACATTAACATGATTAGAAACAGTTCTCTCTCCCCATCCATCCAAACAAGTTCTCACACTTTCCCAATGTTTTTCATTTTACAGTAGTGTTGTTGATGACGTGGAAAATTGTGTCATTTACCTCTGTGCAACAATGTGGCATGAGACCTATGATGAGATGTTGAAGATCCTGACATCCATGTTCAGGTAAAGCAGAGGCCTCTTGTATACAACACAAAACAATGGCCCCGTACACACTCAAGTTGTATAACTCATGAAGCCTTTTGGCACAAACACATTTGGCACAAACGGTTGTGATACAACAGAGTTTTTCTGAACAAAAATAAGTACACAAGAGTTGTTGTGACACTGTAAAATGTTTGTGTAAACATGTTTGTACAGACAAACTCTTTGTTGTATCACAAGATATAATTTGTATCACAAACATTGTGTAAAATGCGTTCCATATTAGTTGTACAGGGCCAAAAGACTTTCAGAAAATAGAACGAATGATAAGGAGGCGATCATAATGTTAAGCAGAAAAATCTGACTTTATGTAATCATATGTGTCTTGATGGTTTCAGGTTGGACCGGTACAGAGGTGAACCAAAAGAGGAACATAAAGATGTTTTTGACTTTGAATGCCACATATTTGTAGATGACGCATTCATGATAGAAAAGGAGACAGGCAAAAAGTTTGTCAACGAATATGTGACCGATCTCATTCATGTGGTCATAGAGGTATACAGGTAAGTGGATATTTAGTTTTTCTTTGATCTTTGTTCCATATAACCGAACCAATAGAGTAAATTAATGAGCACAAGCACGCATAATGACGCATTCACTACAACTGACAATTCTATAAATCCAAAGACTGCAAACTGCATTATAATGAATCTTGAATGTTTGTGTATTTCAGGGTATTCACCAATAAGGAGCCTGATGATGTGTCAATTATTGAGACTCCATATGGTGGGCGATTAATGTTTGTGATGCCAGAGGGAAACATGCTGTATTTTCATCTAAAAGACAAACAGCTGATCCGAAACAAGAAGAGATGGTCACAGGTGGGTGGAAGGATTTTCAATATTTCATATTTTCAATATTCCTATATGTTAACATACTTTAATTACATTTCTTGAAGAATATATGTATATCTTGCAATTGCTTTCTGGTTTTAGAATGGAAACACTTCAGGAAAATATAAATGTTTATAGGTTTGCATCTGACATGTCTTTCAGATCATGTACCTGTACTATCTGCTTGGGTGGAAAGGATACATTGTCAAGAATCCTCAAAAGATAACGGTATGTAATACACTTAATGCTAATTTAAATCAGTAGACAGCCATGGTGTCCATGGTTTTCCTAAATTAATGTGTATGATATCTTTTGTGGGTCTTGTACAGAGACAGAATAATCCTTGCCGTGCCAGTCTAATATCATTGGATGGGGAGAGTTTCCTGTTGCCACAGCATGACAATGACAGTAAGAGAAAACACATATCTGATGACAATACCTACATCATGGCTCTGGATGGGGATACAGACTTCCACCCCGCAGCTCTGATCTTACTGGTGGATCGACTTCGAAAGTATGGCAATGTGGGTGCTGCATGCGGAAGAATCCATCCAACAGGAATGGGTGAGTAAAGCTTTACCAAATATTTAGGTGGTCCACTCAGACATTGCTATGTCTGGCATATACACTGAGTGTACAAAACATTAGGAACACCTGCTCTTCCATGACACAGACTGACTAGGTGAATCCAGGTGAAAGATATGATCCCTAATTGATGTCACTTGTTAAATCCACTTCAATCACTGTAGATGAAGAGACAGGTAGAAGAAAGATTTTTAAGTCTTGAGACAATTGTGGCATGGATTGTGTATGTGTGTCATTTAGAGGGTGAATGGGCAAGACAAAAGATTTAACGTGCATTGTATTCTATTGTAGGTCCAATGGTGTGGTATCAGAAATTTGAGTACGCTGTTGGTCACTGGCTCCAAAAAACAGCTGAGCACGTTTTTGGTTCAGTCCTCTGCAGTCCTGGATGCTTCAGCTTGTTCAGGGGATCAGCTCTGATGGATGACAATGTGCTCAAGAGATATACCACCACTGCAACTAGAGCCTCTGAGTACGTTCAATATGATCAAGGTGACTACTTTCTTATTCTCTCATCAACAACACTTGATTGTCGATATCAGCCTTTACACAGGTGGTTCATAGAAAGTATTATTATCACAGTTCCTTGGCTTCAGTCGACCAAGGGTGCCGTACATATTTGCAAGCTGATTAAGTGTTCCCTAGAGATAATCATTATGGTGCGCACCTGTCCAAGGACCTGATTCGTACATTGACTTTCATGAATCTTCCCTCTTCCTGCTGGCCAGGTGAGGACCGCTGGCTGTGCACCCTGCTCCTCCAGCAGGGCTGGAGAGTGGAGTACAACGCTGCGTCAGACGCCTACACCAACTCCCCTCAGGAGTTCAAAGAGTTCTATAACCAGAGGCGTCGCTGGGGGCCCTCCACTCTAGCCAACACCCTGGACCTCCTGCACAGCGGCAATGAGACAGTCAAGAGGAACTCTTCTATCTCCAGGCTCTACATCTTCTACCAGATATTCACTGTCAGCTCCTCCATTCTTGGCCCTGCCTCCGTTTCTCTGATGATAGCAGGTGGGCACCAATCTCACACTGTACTTGTTTGGTTATTTCTTGGAAATTAATGTTTATGGATACCGATTATACTGTATGACCTAGAATAACTAGAGCTGTGGTTAAAGCAGATGTACCACTTACTCTCTTAAAAACTGGTGCGTCAATCTAAATTACGTAACAAAAAAATACCCGTCAAAATCTGTCAGCTTAAACTAGAGATATCTGTTTTTTTTGCATTGAATGCGTCTAAATCCACCGCATCCGCCAGTGTCGCACCTCCACACCTGCAGTTTGACCTACAAACTATTATAACCACTCTATGGAAAGGGACACTCTCACAAACATTTATGAATGTGTTATTCAATGCGTTTCTATGGGCTTTAGTAGTAAAGGCCAAAATCAATATAAAATTATCCATAGTATGACCAGCTTAAAACAATCCATATGTCAGCTTAACACCCCCCAACATCTTACACTCTAAATAATTAAGTAAAGTTAACATTTTAGGGCACAGGGCTAAAGGTATAACCATAAAGTACGTCTACCCATCAGTTAAAGCAGGGGTTTTCAAACTGTGGTCCGCGGAGGTACTGCAGGGGTCTGCGATTTAGTTGTCATGTTAGAAAAAATATTTGGGGGGACTTTTTGTGAAAAATGTTTATTTTATGAATATCGCTAGCTGCAACAGAATATCACCTTAGATACCATTTTTACGTCTGCGTCCAGCATGAAGGAAGTTAGTTTCACGAGGAGGTAGTTTCATGAGCCAATGCTAACTAGCATTAGCGCAATGAACAGTTAACATGCTAGCTGTTCCTGTCCATCGAACTCTGGGGAAGTAGATAAAATGCTTCATTGCCAAAATCTCAAACTATCCCTTTAATATGGAGGAAATTACAGTCATTGGAGTTAATTACTGATATAGAAAATTACATTTTGGGATGGAAAAAAAGTTTGTGTTAACTTAGGTGACCAAAAATAAATAGAAAGCATGCAGAAAAGATATTGAACTATACATATTTTTTTAAATAATACCATCTTTGAGAACTAACAATCAAACACAGTCAGACAGTTAGGTAAAATAGAAATGTTTTAAAACCGGGCATTCAGGACACATGACCATTGATTTTGTTATAATGCTTGAGCAGAGGAACACAACATTAGCCATGGCAAAATGCATAGAATTGCTGCTTTAAAACAGCAATATTTTCTCTTAGCTCCGTGAAATAATATGTAGAACCTTATATAAACAGTCAAGCATGGCGGTGGTAGTGTGATGGTTTGGGAATACCTGGATGAGTTGCCTTAGTAGAAGGAACCATGAATTCTGCTCTGTATCAGAATTCTACAGGAGAATGTCAGGTCATCCGTCTGTGAGTTGAAGCTGAAGCGCAGCTGGAAGACAATGCAGCAGCAAGACAATGATCCAAAACACACAATCAAGTTTACATGAAAATGGCTAAAAAGCAACACATTTGAAGTTTTGGAATGGCCGAGTCAAAGTCTAGACCCAATCCCAGTTGAGATGTTGTGGCAGGACTTGAAACGAGCAGTTCATGCTTGAAAACCCACAAATGTCGCTGAGTTAAAGCAGTTCTGCATGGGACAAAATGGGAAGGGTGGGACAAATTTACTGATCAACAACCACAGGAAGCGTTTGGTTGGAGTCATTGCAGCTAAAGGTGGCACAACCAGTTATTGAGTGTAACGGGGAAATTACTTTATCACACGAGCATTCGGTGTTGTATAACTTTGTTTATGAAATTAATTAAATATGTATTTCATTGTTGTGTTATTAGTTTACTCAGGTTCCCTTTACATAATAATAGGTTTTGGTTGAAGATCTGATAACATTCCGTATCAAAGATATGCAAAAGCAGAGAAAATAGAAAGGGGGCAAATACTTTTTCACAGCACTATATTACTTTTGCTTTGGTTCAATAAAACCATAAAAGTAATGCAGAGAAGATGAGTTCAAATGGTATTGTTGTTATATGCTAGGATATACAGATCTCCATTCCAGGAAGTATTCACCCTTTTTCTGTCTTTCTTTTAGGTGCTTTCCAGTTTGTGTTCCAAATTGAAGGAACCCTGTCCATAATCATAGCAGTCATCCCACCTATTTTCTACATGTTAATTTGCTTTTTGGCGAAACCAAACGCCCAGATCATCATTGCAGCCATTATGAGTGTGTTATATGCCTTTCTGATGTTAGCATCATTCTTCGCCATCATCGGTAAGCTTTGGCAATGACTTTTCACTACATACCACAAGTTGTTTATGCAAAGATAGAGGCTACTGCTTATCTTTTAAAGGGTGGGGGCTGGTGATAAATAAAATGTTATTGCCTGTCCCATTATCATAACTATTTCTATATTTTTACATTGTCGGTTAACCTATCATCAATATGCCACAGGTAGACTTTGTTCTAGTTTCTTTTCACCCAAACATACTGTATGACATTGAGTTGTAGTTAGTCTCTCATGACAGCATAAGTAACTGATTTAGTTCTGGGTTCTGAGATTAAGCTGTAGTTTTACCACTAACTCTTACATCACTATTGTTGATTGGTGCCAAGTCAGACTGTTACGAGTCACATTTAATTTCATTCGTTCCCCAGGTGACATGGCTATGCAGGGCACATTTATCACACCAACTGGCCTCTTCCTGGTGTCAATGGCTGTCATGTACCTGGTAACTGCCATCCTTCATCCCCAGGAGTTCAGCATGATCATCTATGGTCTGATGTACTTCATCTGTATCCCCAGTGGTTATCTCTTGCTCACAATCTACTCGCTGGTGAACATGCACATTGTCACATGGGGCACCCGAGAGACAAACAAGGAAAAAGAAGAAAAGATGACCCAGAATGTTCTCTGTGATCGCAACTGCAAACTCTGCTGTTGGGATATGAAACTACAAGTTACTCAAGAGACCGATAACTTGCTACTCCAGCAACTCCAGCAGGCAGTCAATCCAAACACGCAAGTCACCGAACAGGTGGTGAAAGAACAACAGGCCAACACTAAGAAAGAGATAAATAATGCACCGAATGAAGAAAACAACAAGGGAATACTTTCAAAGTCTTCAGACAGCAAATTGGCCAAGAAAGACAGCGACTCAAAATCTGATACAAGGCACGCACAAAATATTTCAAAGGTCCAAAGGATCTTGCTCATTATACTGTTTAATGCAAACTTTTATCAAATGAAGTGCTATATCTGTTGTAACTTTTCATAATCTTGTTCACAGTAGTGATGACAGTGTTGACAGCATTCCTAAAAAGGAGAGTGCTTATTCCAGCATTGAAGATGACAATGAAGATGATGATAATATGCTTTATGATGGTTCGCTTTATAGTGGCTTCACCGAGGAAGAAAGAGAAATACTACCTCAAAGTGGTAGGTGTTTCAGTACATGGAAGTCTAATCTTTACCATCCATTTGCTAACCTGCTTCTTGCTAACCCTTTTGAATTGAAAGCACTTAATATTACAGTACAGAAATGACTAGGCATTTATTGAAACGTTACATGGTAAAATTATAGTTACATCATAATAACCAATGAATTAAAAACATTTAATTAAATCAAGTACCCACTGATTTCCTGCATACAATATCAGGTAAATAACTATAGAAACATCCTGTGAAATAATGCACAACCTGTAGACATGATTATTGATAAAGGATCACATCAATTAAAGAGTATAGCTGTAACCTCTAACATACAAAAAGTCAGTATGTACCTGCAAGTTGAATTATACTCAACAGCACCCTCATCTCTACACAACTTTCTTTCAATAGATTGGGTTCAGCCTGTCAAGGAAGAGTTCCTGAAGAAATTGACCTACGCCAACATGAAAAGGAACCTTCAGGAGCAGATCCGCTACACCCTGAGGAACAAGAACCAGGAAGATGTGTGTGAAGAGCTGGTGATGATGTTAACCGACACGGTGAACGGAGAGCTGAAGGACAAGGTGGGACCAGAGGACGTGCTGAGCGACAGCCAGCTAGAAGAGCTGCAGTACGCCCTTAACGAGGCCGCCAGGAGGATCCTAAAAACCAACCGCATGGAGAGGCTGGAGAGGAGGGTGAAAAGAGCCATAGAGAAGACCCTCATTGCCCCACAGGTGGAGAAACTGACTGAGGTATTTGCTTGAGTGCCACATACCATTCATATTCGTCTGCTAAATGACTTAAATGTAAATGATATTGTATTTGTATGTTATATTGTATCGCCTGGTGTCTTATCAATGCAGCTCCAGGCATTGTTTTCTCTACATATTTGGCCTGGACTTCAGCAACAAGTAGATTCAGTACTCTATAACCACCCTTCGAATTATAATCTGAATCAGGGGCGGCTGAAATGAGTTGGGCTGGTCTATTTTTAGCCCAGTGTGCCTGTCTAACCTGGGTTTTTAGCGCAAAATTATAAATATCTGGCTAATAATGGGGCCCTCAAAGAAAATAATCGTTATAAATGCCAGGGCTAATTTCTGGTCCGAGTCCACCCCTGACCTGAATAATAGACAGTGTTGCGCAACAACGTGTTTGTCCTCATCTAGGTAGAGATTATGAATATTACAAATGGGAAAATATAGCTACCATGTTTCCCTATGTATTTTGGCAGGAAGAACATGACTTTTGGAAGAAACTGCTTGAGAGATACCTTGCACCAATTGTTGATGATAAAGCACATAAAGAGGAAGTGACAAGGGAACTGAAGTCACTACGGAACAAGGTGGGCTTTTATATTATTATTATTTTCTATTTGTTTACTCACATGGCTTGTAGAATGATGATATTTTTTCTGTTTTACAGGCAGTGTTTCTGTATTTCATCATCAACGTTTTGTGGATTGTGGCCACCTTCTTTTTACAAGCCATTGGAAATGATGTGATTAGTATCAAGATTGAAAAAATCTGGCCAAATGGCACATCATCTGGAGAATACCTGAAGGTGGAGCCTCTCAGTCTGATGTTCCTCTTGTCATTTGCTGTGCTTCTAGTGGTGCAGTTCCTGGCTATGCTTTACCACAGGTGGGCAAACATTTCTCAAACACAATATGATACATGATATATCAACATAACACCACCTTCCAAACATGCATAAGACAGACATTTCCAAATAAAATACAGAAAGACTAATACAATTACAACCTCAAACTAAACTGTGCGGTTTCTCCTTTCAGAGTATATACTCTTATCCATGTAGTGTCGTACAGAAGCACAGAAAAAGACTACATTCCCAGAGATGAGGTGAGTGACCTGTTAATCCAAACAATAGGAATAAAGTGTACTTGATCATTATGCACTTTAGTAGTCAATGAATCCTTTGCATAATTATGGTGCAAATATATTTAATAGGTTAAATGATTTCCTAGACATTGTATGAAAAAATATTGTGCAGACCTAAAATGCTTGTCGTTGATCATTTTAATTATCTCCATTGTTTGTGCAGGAGGACGAGGAGGGGCTGATTCTTGAGAACCAGATAGCCAATGGCCTTGTGATCACCAGTGATGACTTGTGAAGCAGGCTTTTTTGGGGGTGACTTAAAGGTGTTTACCAAGTGTTCCATCAATAAAAAGGGTGACTTTGTGAAGTGTATTGCACCTTTATGCGTAAACATAATTCAGATATACCTAGCAGGGAAAGCTTATGATACTGCAGCAGTGAAATAAATGGTTTACTCAGATTAAAGTGGTTGTCCAATGCCTCAGTAAAAAATAAACTATCTATTGAATAACAATATGAGTGATAAGATGTGTATTGAAAATAATTGTAATTCAGACAGATTGTAATTACTAACTGGGAAACAAGACAGTATTACGATCAGACAAATAAAATAATTAAAACGCATACATAATTCTTTCTACTAATACACTAACCTACATTTTTGAAGGGAAAATGACCCTTTCTAAACGTATTGCACTGAACCTATCAAACTGAAGAAAAGCCTGACCATAAAAGGCCGTTTCTTGATAAAAAATAAAATAAAGTGGGATTTGCAATTTTCAGACAATGTAACATTTTAGGTAATTTTACTAGTATTTATACTGCTATGTTTATGATGTAAATGTGACTGCTTATGCTAAATGCAAATAAACAAATGAATATTTTTAACAGATTTCGAGTCATAACATTCAGTGGCCACTGCATGCATCTATAAGGAGATTTGTCTAGCTACTTCACCTCAAGTATCATTACTAAAATTAACAAGACATTTAAAATAAAAAGCATGATGAGAGCAAGATACAACTTCAAAAGGACATTGCAGTACACATAACGAAGGCAGAATGTTCACTGATGCCTTTCATCAAGGTCATTCAGAATACAGCCTTCCTGGAAGAGTTCTCAGTCTTCATGAAGGTAAAAGTTCAGCCACTCAATGGATAGACAGTTTATTAGATATTATGAGCGTGTAGTTTGATCAGTGTAAGAGGAAGTTTCATTTATGGGAAATAGATAACTGTTTATTCATTATCTTCGGAAATAACACTGCCATGGCAACACAACAGAGTACCACTTGTATGGCCTGTACATTCTGATAAAGATTGTTATTGGTAGCTAATACATTTACCAAAATGAGGTTGTAACCTAGAGTGCATGTGTCACAGACCATCTCTTTAAAAGACATCTGTAAAAGGGCCTCTACAGACTCCATTTCATAAGTTTGTGCATGATACATGGTGCAAAATCAATCTATTCATTGACCTTATATACCTGAAGAAACAGACATGGTCTTCAACATAAGTTTAAACTTAATTAACAATTTTTAAGTTAAGAGTTTTACATAGGTATGCAATAATATAAAATTGCCATACATATACAGCCAAACGACACTGGTTTCTAATTAAACTAAATATTCTGCAATTCCACCCCTAAGATGACTTCTTCTCCATGCTGGAAAGAAGGGGAAAAAAAATCCATCAGAATTCCTATAGATACACATTCTATAGAATAGCATTAAGTCTTAAATTGCTTTGCTGCAGGAGGGACTGGTGCACTTCATCACGAGGCAGGACAATTATGTGGATATATTCAAGCAACATCTCAAGACATCAGTCAGGAAGTTAAAGCTTGGTCGCAAATGGATCTTCCAAATGGACAATGACCCCAAACATACTTCTAAAGTTGTGGCAAAATGGCTTAAGGACAACAAAGTCGAGGTATTGGATTGGCCCCACAAAGCCTTGACCTTAATCCTATAGAAAATTTGTGGGCAGAACTGAAAAAGCGTGTGCGAGCAAGGAGGACTACAAACCGGTCTCAGTTACACCAGCTCTGTCAGGAGGAATGGGCCAAAAATTCACCCAACTTATTGTGGGAAACTTGTGGAAACTCGAAACGTTTGACTCAATTTAAAGGCAATGCTACCAAATACTAATTGAGTGCATGTAAAACTTCTGACCCACTGGGAATGTGATGAAAGAAATAAAAAGCTGAAATAAATCACTATTATTCTGACATTTCATTCTTAAAATAAAATGGTGATCCTAGCTGAACTAAGACAGGGAATTTTTACTAGGATTAAATGTCAGGAATTGTGAAAAACTGAGTTCAATCGTATTTGGCTAAGGTGTATGTAAACTTCCAACATCAAATTGTATATATATATATATTTTTTTTAAAGAAGAGTGAAAGACGGAGACTGTAGTTAAGATGCTATCATGGATCAAATGAATGCCATAAAGTTCTGTGCTTCCATGTTGTACATGTTTTGTTAATTTGATGGTAACTTTGAACATGCTCTGGGATGGAGAAATCCCAAAAGACGTTTGGGCTTCAAGGCTGTAGCCTCCGTGAAATATCCGTCTATTATATCCTAACAAGTGCCACAAAGAACCATCTGAGCAGTGAATAAATCACATACAGCATCAGTCAGAACACACCTACTCATTCAAGGGTTTTTCTTAATTTAAAAAAACTATTTTCTACAGTGTAGAATAATAGTGAAGACATCAAAACTATGAAATAATACATATGGAACCATGTAGTAACCAAAAAAAAGTGTTAAACAAATCAAAATATATGTTATATTTGTGATTCTTCAATGCAGCCATCCTTTGCCGTGAGAGCTTTGCACACGCTTGGCATTCTCTCAAGCAGCTTCATGAGGTAGTCTCCTGGAATGCATTTCAATTAACAGGTGTACCTTCTTAAAAAGTTAATTTGTGGAATTTCTGTCCTTCTTAATGTCGGAGTCAATCAGTTATTGTAACAAGGTATTGTTGATTTAACTAGGCAAGTCAGTTAAGAACAAATTCTTATTTACAATAACGGCCTACCCCGGCCAAACCCTAACCGGGACGACACAAGGCAAACTATGCACCGCCCTATGGGACTTCAACCACAGCCGGTTGTGAAACAGCCTGGAAACGAACCAGGGTCTGTTGTGACGCCTCTAGCATTGAGATGCAGTGCCTTAGACTGCATACAGAAGATAGCACTATTTGGTAAAAGACCAAGTTAATATTATGGAAAGAACAGCTCAAAAAGAAAAGACATGATTACTTTAAAGACATGAATGTCAGTCAATGCAGAAAATTTCAAAAGGTTTCTTCAAGTGCAGTTGCAAAAACCATGAAGCGCTATGATGATACTGGCTCTCATGAGGACCACCACAGGAAAGGAAGACCCAGAGATTCCTCTGCTGCAGAGGATAAGTTCATTTGAGTAACCAGCCTCAGAAATCTGCAATTAACTGCACTTCAGATTGCAGCCCAAATAAACACTTCAGAGTTCAAGTAACAGACACATCAACTGTTCAGAGACTGCATGAATCAGGCATTTATGGTCAAATTGCCACAAAGAAACCACTACGAAAGAACACCAATAAGAAGAAGAGACTTGCTTGTCCATTGCTCGTGTTTCTTGCCATTAGACCGGTGGAAATCTGTCCTTTGGTCTGATGATGATTTTTGGATCGAGCCGCCACGTCTTTGTGAGACATGGAGTAGGTGAACAGATGAATTCCGCATGTGTGGTTCCCACTGTGAAGCATGGAGGTGGTGGTGTGATGGTGCTTTGTTAGTGACACAGTCAGTGATTTATTTAGAATTCAAGGCACACTTAACCAGCATGGCTACAACAGCATTCTGCAACAATACGCCATCCCATCTGATTTGCGCTTAGTGGGACTATCATTTGTTTTTCAACAGGTCAATAACCCAAAACACGCCTCCAGGCTGTGTAAAGGCTATTTAACCAAGAATGAGAATGATGGAGTGCTGCATCAGATGACCTGGCCTCCAATCACCCAACCTCAACCCAATTGAGATGGTTAGGGAGGAGTTGGAGTCAAGGAAAAGCAGCCAACAAGTGCTCAGCATATGTGGGAACTCCTTCAAGACTGTTGGAAAATCATTCCTCATGAAGCTGGTTGAGAGAATGCCAAGAGTGTGCAAAGCTGTCATCAAGGCAAAGGGTAGCTATTTGAAAAATCTTAAATATATTTTGAATGGTTTAACACTTTTTTTGGTTACTACATGATTCCATATCTGTTATTTCATAGTTTTGATGTCTTCAATATTATTCTACAATGTAGAAAATAGTAAAAAATAAAAATATAAAAAATAAAGAAAACCCTGTGATTGAGTATGTGTTCAAACATTTGACTGGTACTGTATGTATTTTTTAAATTTAACTAGGCAAGTCAGTTAAGAAAAAATTCTGATTTACAATGATGGCAAACACCGGTCAAAGCTGGACGACCCTGGGCCAATTGTGCGCCACCCTATGTTTAGGTTGTTGTACGGTGCTTTGTAACCAAAATGGAAATCAAAATGAGTTTGGCATTGAAATAAGCAACTCATGCAGTACAGTAAAATGTGAGCTTACTTGTATTTGATAAGTCGCGATCCTTGAATGAGCTGGGCTGTCTCATTGGTTAGGTGGCAAGCAAAGAGGAGCCAATTCCTTGGCTGAACTTTGTATGCAAACCTCATAAACAGGAGTGAGTAGCAGGTCAGAGCTGCCGGGGGGGGGGGGGGGCAACAACAAAGAACACTGAGTAAATAAGGACTTGAAACTTTATTCATATCTTTCAGACATCCTTATCAGGAAAAAAACTAAATGTTCTTGCCTCGTGTCAGACTGCAGGAAAGGATTGTTGAAGTTCAAAGAATAATGTTAACCTGTTGGAATTCTACTTTATCAAAGCATGGAGTTATTCAACAAGCGTGAGACTGCTGCTGGTATTATAGTGAACAGGCGATCAATCCCTGGCAGAAAGTCCCTAAAGTTATAGCTAGATAAACGGCGGCAATTGTGTTGTGTCTGTTTTCCAATCGTCTCACCAAAGGTCATTCTGCCACTGATAATCTCAGGGCTTTTCTTCATGTCACTGATGGCAGCTATGGGCAGACCCCAGTTGGCCACAGGTCCCCAGAAGTGCTGGAATAGAAGTAGAAAACATTTTAAGGAACAATTAATGTAGAGAGAAACAAGGTTACTGTAAGGGTCAAATGTATTCAAGCTGCCATAGCAATTATACAGTCTTGCCAACTAACTACCTAAGAGAGGAGTCTATCTGCTATGTTCAATGAAGCCAAAACATTGCGATTTCTTTAGTATACAAAAAGCTCTGACAAAGGCCTTGAGGCCAATACGTAAAGCTAAATAAAGAGAAGTTATACTAACAAACGCAGTGTGTGGGGGTTTCTTCTTTTTTCCTCGTTAATCAATTGTTACCATGTACCAGTAACACAGATAGATCAGATGTGCGAGTGCCTTTTGAGTAGACAAAAACAAAACTTACTGTGCTTATTTTGAACGTTCCCGGGAGGACACCAAGATGACAGACATAAGACAAAAGGAGTTTTGGTTAGGAGATATGCCTATACCTAAGGAAAACAACCAACACATCACATCATGCCTGACAAACTAATAATGCAGAGTTCAAGTCATGTCGGGAACTCATGAATATGACCTTCCTACCAGGAAACATTGCATGTGAACGCCCCTCCAACTCATAATTACGACTAGGAAACTCCGGTATGATCTCTGGACCCCGATCGTTCCCACACGCTGAACTATGACGTCACGCATCACTGAAAATGGCCCCAAACATGGCAGTGTTTTCGGCTGTCAATGTTGAGAAAGGAAAGATGCAAGAACCAATCAAAGCTCCCAAGTTGTTCCTCTGATTACTCCGACATGACATAAACGCGGCTTAATACTAATATAGGGCTGACATCACCAGCAACACATCAGCAGTAGGCTAGTTTGACAGCTAGCTCTCGAGAACCTAAGGGGGCCCACAAGGGCTTGCAGCCGCCAGCCCCCTTTTGGGTTTTCAGCTGAAGGTGTCCTGACACTCTGTTTTGAGGTTTAGAAACGTTAGAGCTGTAATATCCATCTTTTTGGGGCGACCCGACCAAATTCACATAGAAATGTGAGTTATAGATGTGTCATTCTCACTGAAGTGGTAAATCAAATCGTATTGGTCACATACACGTGTCTAGCATATGTTATTGCGGGTGTAGCGAAATGCTTGTGAATAATTTATATTTGCGCTATTTCTGTTTCCTGTCTTAAATTTGGTTTTTGTCTCTTACCCACCCACACCAGCTTCAAATACAAAATTTTAGGTTACTGAAAATTACTTCAGTGATTTGGAGGGTACAATGATTCTCTAGAAACTTGCTTGTTGTCACAAATCAAAATTAGGCAAACTATTAGAATTCTAGCAATCAGGAAATGGCGGAGTGATTTCTGCATATTGCACCTTTAATAATCCTTGCTTGTGATATGGTTTTGGAAACCTTAACTTTCATACCAACGAGAAACACTCTTTCAAATACAAAAGAGGTACCACACAACCTTACACCTTGCTCTAGCATTTCTATTGTGTTATATGCTGACCAGACTGGACTCGTCGCGTGTGCGAGCGTCACAAAATAAAATTTAGAAATCCATGTTATTCAATTATTGCATCCATACTGCTCACGCGCGCCAACGAGAATCTGCGTTACCAAGTGCTAAAATAGAACCATTTCTGAAGCAGATCGCGCTGAAAGTCCTGCCTCTCCCATCTCCTCATTGGTTTATAGAAGCAGTTTATAGTGCCATCTCCTCATTGGTTATACCCACGTGGGTGATTGAAAGATGAACTGTTTTGCCGGTGATCGTGGTAATAGTAACAACAAACAAAAAAAAAGAATATGCCATTTAGCAGACGCTTTTATCCAAAGCGACTTACAGTCATGTGTACATACATTCTACGTATGGGTGGTCCCGGGAATCGAACCCACTACCCTGGCATTACAAGCTCCATGCTCTACCAACTGTGCTACAGAAGGACCACAACCCTGGGTTTATAAGCGTGGAAATTGCCTCTGCCGCACGAGCATGCTTTTGCGGCACGGTCGATAGCGCGCCGGACCTCGGACTAGAAGGTTGAGGGTTCGAGACCTGCTCCCTGCTGTTTCATTACATTGGTGTCAGAAGTGGGATTGTACATTGCATCCACAACAGTGCGTGTGCTTGGCCGGTGAGCGCATTCCTGTAAGACGTAGAGTCGCAAGCAAGCGTGAGGACGTACTCTTTGAAAGGAGGGAGTAGTGTAACGACCCTGGGTTTATAAGTGTGACTCTGCCGCATGAGCATGCTTTTATGGCAGTCGATAGCGCGCCGGACCTCGGGCTCGAAGGTCCGAGACCTGCTCCCTGCTGTTTCATTACAATACTATGAAAGTTTGGATGCGATCACCATATAAGTTCAAAGATGAAAAGGCCTGGAAGGAGGAGACGACTAGAAATGATTCGGTTGGCCGTTTTATGTGTGGATTAATTGTCATAGAGGACCTTGTGCTTTTCAGGTAAAATAACTCAGTGTTTATATCACAGGGCAAATTAGCTAGCAACAGCAAGCTAGCAAGTGCACACTAACTAGCCATACATGTTGAATGTTTTTCGACCTGTCCCCAAATTAATGTCATTGGTTCATGGTTTGCTTTGACATTTTAACCTGCATGTCGTGATTGCTTTTGGTGTAGGGGGGGCAAAATAAATGGATGGACGATAGCGCACGCGTGCAGCCGGTTTGGGTTCCGTGTTACTCTTGCCTGAAAACCCACGTTGAATTGCATATGGAACACTCATGACCTCTTCAAGTCAGAATGTAAAATAAAATTATATTTTAACATACTTTATCGGTTGACCGTGTGGTTGGTCCTTTTGGCGGTAAGAATGCGAGACAATATATCAATAGGAACGTATAATTACAACTTTTCAAAGCGCTGGTTGTGCATTCACATTTGATATCGCCTGAAACACTCGCACAAGATACAAAAATAAATCAAATACATGCATGCATGAGAAGCATGCATACTTGCCGAACTCGTGTTAACATGGTTCTGCACATGTTTCCGGTGACAGAAAACTGAACGCACTACCAGCGCTTTGAAAATGTGATGTAATTAAACTTTCAGGTGGATATATTGTCTCGTATTTCTACCGCCATAAGGACCAACCACATGGACAACCCGTACTTTAAAAATATAATGTTATTCAACATTCTGGTTTATAGAGGTCACGAGAGGAAACATTCAGGATTAAAATGCCATGCAATTCAACGTCGGGTTTCAAATAGTGTTACCCAGAGCACAGCTGGGTGCAACTTTGCTAAATTAAGTACGTTAAGTGCATCTTTTGTATTTGTACAATTCATTCTAACTCGTAAAAGTTAAGTTTGAAATGTTTCCCGTAAAAGGGGACGTGCAATGACCCAGCAATGTAATTAGGGTCATGACGACAAGGGCTAGCTTGAGTGATGCCAAAAACATTCAAGAACAAACGTCCTTCAGGCTGGACACAATATGTAAAAAAAAACGTTAATGGTGGTAGTTACAATTTACAACTGACGTTAGCTCGAAACGTTTGATAATTAATTGCATTGCTATATTAGGTAGCTTGCTAACTTAGTTGATAAAGTAAGTTACTATAACTAGCTCTCTTCCAGATCTTGCAAATGTGTCATACCTCATGAGATACTCTCTGAACTCCTTGCTTTTAAGATGGTCAACAGCTTTACGTGCCAAAGTACCTGCCATGACTGTGGTGGTTAGCAGTGCAGAGGAAATTAGAACTATGGGAATGTACACGCTATATAAATGCAGCTTAGCGTAGAGGACACTGGTGGTCACAGCTCGTCACCAAAACATATTTACGACCGTATCGCAATCACTCAGTTAGAACGGCTCTCATTGGTGTTGCTATGCAATCTCACGATTTCCGTTCTCGTGGTGATGACTCGCCTTTAACAAAGATCGTTTACAACTAAACCAAGATAGACCAAATCCTGTCGTTTTCAATTGGAACAAATGAGTCATAGTGGGCAGAACAAGCAAAGGAGGAGGGCAGAACCAAGCCGGAGCTAGCGAGATCCTATTGGCGCGTTCATCTGCATTTTTCCGTTTGGGAACGCCTACTCTGTGATGTGCGCGTGTGCAACTCAATTCACCTTTGCACTCTTTCGAAACAACGAGATTTTTAAACAACTTTTGCCACTGGTAAAGTCTGCAAAACTTTGTCCATTCTATGCATGAAATATTATAGTTTTGGGAACAGAAAACTGTATTGAAATAAAATGTTTCATCGATGAGAAAATGTGCAGAATGTCGGCTAAATTCCATCTCGTTCCATCTTCTCCCACTGCTGGCCAGTGGGTGAATATTTGGAAACCATTTTTGGAAACGCCAAGCGGGTGCTTCACATTTAGGCATCTGGGGAAATATTTGTCTCATTTGTCTCTGTGCATCTACCTACTGAGATTGTGCCACGGATCCAGGATCAGCATCTTCTCTCTTGGTAGATTTATTTTTCATTATTTAATCTTTATTTAACTAGGTAAGTCAGTTAAGAACATATTCTTATTTACAATAACAGCCTAACCCGGACCACGCTGAGTCAGTTGTGTGTCGCCCTATGGGACTCCCAATCACATCCGGTTGTGATACATCCCAGGATCAAATCAGGGTCTGTAGTGACACCTTTAGCACTGAGATGCAGTGCCTTAGACCGCTGCGCCACTCGGGAGCCCAATACACATACTGCTCAAGAATAGTGGCTGAACTGGTTACACCACAATTCTCAGAAGGAGGTGTCCCTTTAGCTATCACTTACTGACTCAAACATATAGCTACCACCTTTACACATGTAGAACCAGGAAACAATGAACATCTGTTCTAGACTGACCACACTTCCATTCAATTAGGCTTTGATCTAAACTATTTGCATAGTATTATAATGAATAACATGCCATTTAGCAGAAAATTTTATCCAAAGCAACGTACAGTAGTGCATGCATCACATTTTTTTTACGAGTGGCACCAGTGGAAGTCAAACCCACGACCCTTGTCGCAAGCACCATGCTTTACAAACTGAGCCACACAGGACCACAAATTGTCAACCAACTGCCAAGAGTCAACGTGTGTATGCCTGGCCCATATGCGATTTATGCTGCAATTCTGCATTTCATACTGGTCCTAACTGGACTATTTCTCTAATGGTTTCCAATAAGACATTGTGACCCCCCCCCCCCCCCCCAGGTTCTCAGACACCAGTGAATAGTCAACCAAGAACAGCTGTCTCAGAGTCATCTTATAAGATAGGATGTACAGCTTGTGAAGGTAAGGAGGAAAACCTAAGAAAAACACTAAACCTGACATAGTACAAGAAGAACCATCATCTGCATGTGGTGCCAATCTCTAGCCTCGTATACCAGACTGACCAAATTGTTTCAGTCACTGTGTGTATGCCTGACCCAATCATCACAAAATATCAACACAAGTTTCTTCCACACTTGATTTATTTGTAAAATGTTGCCTATACAGTATGTACAGTCCTACTAGCATTGTTACTAACACTCACACTGACTTTACTAATAGCTACTTTGAGGGAAATGTACTTACTATGACTGAGATATGTGGTTGACCCACCGGTCTTGAGATGAATGCACTAACTAACTAAGTCACTCTGGATAAGAGCATCTGCTAAATGATTCAAACGTCAATGTAAATGTACTCGTTTCACAATGTTACTTTTTACTTGGAGGTTATGAGACAGTGTGTGCTCACTTGAGGGCTTTTTGATTGAACAACACAGAGCTGAAGACTCGTTAAATCAATTATCTTTGCAGAAGTACCTTCAGCATGCACAAAACACTTAAGATCTATACAAGCCACAGCAGCACAAGGAGAGGCATTGATCAAGGTACTCCATTGTGTTATTCTATGGGGGGGGGATCTCTTTACATTGTGTATTTTATTAGTTATTCAATGAAGCTTTGTGAAAACAGAAATTAAGGCTCACTGTGCAATCAGCTATAATGCTTTTCATTCTCTCTGCCCCAATTTAGCAAGTTGTACTATTCTAAAGGTAAGTCTGTAGTATTCACCCCATGTAACCTGTTTTGTCATATTGGTGTGTATCCCATATTCTTATTATGGAGCAACTAAAGCTCCATTGTGGGCTTATGTTGATTGATAAACCATTCCTGAATCCTGTGTGCTTTCTACCTGTAATTCTATGATATCTCCATGTGTGAGTACACTGAATACTGTTGAGATTTCTTGTTTGTTTCACATAGCTTCTTTACTACTTGACTTGCACATAAATCAGAAACAAAGGCATCCAAGGTGGCATTCTACTGTAGGTGTTTTTTGTTGTCCCTGTTCAAAATATGAACAATAAATGTAAATACTCATGTGGATTCATATCAGTTCCATACTGTTTAGGGATTAATTTTCTGAAAAAATAAATAATTTTACAGACGGCAAAACAAGGTAATGCCGATAAAGGCAATGTATTTGCTAATACAACAAATACTTCCTTCCAAAAAGTCACTTCAGATCAGGTATAAAACACTTAAATCTGTTGTGTATGAAAAATAAAATAGACATTTACATAAATTAATACGCAAAATAATGGATAATGTAGAAACAAATACATTTGTTTGATCAAATAACTTAAATAAGTCACATTTAAAATAAATAACTTACATTGGCAATTTATAAATGGGTCTTTTCAGTAAACCCTCCAAACACACAGAATGCTGTTAGAAATTGCCAAAACTATCAAAAGCATCCAAAATAATGCTCACTAGATTTTTACAGGAAATAAATATTGTAGACTACAGTATACCAAACCTTATGAACCAACCTGAAAATCAACAACAGATGCATACATATACTCTTTGTGGTCATTTAGCCATTTCAGTTTTTGTTACAAAAATGTACCAACGTATCCTTAGCAGCTGTAGCTGAACATTTCCAACAATCTGTCAGCAATTACTCTCCCAGATGAAGAATAATAAAAGTAACACTCCAACATGCCACAGAGAAAAATACAGATGTCCGATGTTGATAAAATCCCGTAAATGTAGTCAGTTATATGTAGTTATAAACTGTTCTCAACTTCTCTGTCACAGCCTTTATGAGTGTCAATTTGAGGTTCTATAAGATTACTTGGTCTCCTAGATAATATATGAAACATACTCTTCACAATACAAAGGTGTCAAATAATTTAATAGTAGCAGATGGCACCTAAAGGAAAAGGCAAATATGAATGAATAAAATATATGAACATTTGAACATCATTCTGGTTGGTCTTTTAATACCACCATTTGTTTCTAGTGCATCTAAAATCCGTAAAGATGTATTTCTTAGTGCAACAACCGGATGTATCTTCTCTACATTTTTTTCTTCTTCTGATAAGTTGCTCCTCCTTGCTCACACTACTGTGGACTTCCTGGTATTTTGGACGGGCACTTAAACCAGTGTCTGATGAAAGTCATTGCACTTTGACCCCTTTTCAAGCTCTGTCCCCGAATCATCTATGAGGGTGCTATAAACCAGTGGATGTGAGTCTCTTCATTCCTCTTCTCTGCGCCAAACTTGAAGACTCCACAGGCTCCAGCTTTGGGGCCAGAGGCAAACGATTCAAAGCCAAGTATGTTGCAGCCATTGCGCCCTAGAATGACAGAGAAAAACATCTTTAAATTATATAAAGATGGAAAAATTGCTCCGGGAATAAAAACGGCATATTTAAAGGCAGAGTACAGTCAAAAACAGGATGTATCTGCGTTTTATTTCCATACTATGAGATTGGAATAATACTGTGAAATTTCTGATAATGTTCTTTCAGCGTAAGAGCTGTCTGAAAAGACCTCCTGAAACTTCTGCCTGTTTTGGTGGGATAGAGTTTTTGCCCAGCTCGTGATATCCTCAGGCAGTAAATTAGTTAATAGACCAATATGAAAGAGCATTCCAAACCTCTGCCAATAACAGCTCATTCTCAGTTTTCACCTCACCACTCAGACCATTCCCAGACAGACTTAGCTAAATTCTTATTTGAGAAATTGCTAAGTAGCTATTATTTGACCATTTTAATTGAACACAATCCCAGTAAGGTATTTAATTGCTATCCAGAAATAATTTGATATTGAGATTTTTTAAAGGCTGCATTGGGCAAAGCAAGCACAGTATGTGAAATTTTGAGCAGGTTTCAAATGACTTTTATTGACACAGAGAAGAACGCAAAAGGTCTACGTGTAATGGCAGATCTGTACACGGGGTGGCAGTAGAATGTCAGTGAACACAAAAATGGCATTCTACAGAGGACAAATTAATTTGTGAGACCTTTCATAAATCAGTGAGCTTTAGCAGGCAAAATGCTTGTGATGCTAAAAAAATAACTATCACAATTAGCTAACATAATTTGCTCAGGGTCAAATCGACTAGCCTGGTCAATCAGTCAAACTGCTGGGCTGAAGTGAAACAATGTGGTCAGTCTGGTATACGAGGCTAGAGATTAGCACAACATGATGGTGCTTCTTACATTGTCAGGTTTAGTGTTTTTCTTAGGTTTTCCTCCTTACCTTCACAAGCTGTACATCTTGTCTGATGAGCTGACTCTGAGACAGCTGTTCTCGGTTGACTATCCACTGGTGTCTGAGAACCTGGGGGGCCGTCAGCCGTTGGTGTGGATCCACATGGAGCATCTTAGTTACAATGTCCTATCGGAACCCAATAAAGAAATAGTCCAGTTAGGACTAGAATGAAATGCAGCGTTGCAGCTAAACAAATGTGGATGGGATTTTATTTCAGACTATCATGTACAACAGTTGGATGTGAATTGCATTTATTAATCAAATTCAACTGTGATGTGTCATTAATAAAAGCCAAGTAAACTCACCTTTGCAGCATCAGAAACTGTATCCCAGTTTCCTCCGATGAGGGCATATTTTCCACTACCAATGCGAGCCAGTATTTCCTCCGGGGTGTCATTAGGACCATTGGCAAAAGGGGTGAAGCTGTAAGCACAAGTGTGGGGAAGGGCAAACAATCAAACACTTTTCAATAATACTTTAGGTAACCGAGTTAACCTTTTTCACCCTGCTTTACCGTAATGAATGTGCTTTCCTGTTGCACAAATAATTATGTATCTGGGTTTGCTTGAATTGGGGGTCTTATTTCTTTTAGTATCTCAAATCAAAATCAAATTTAATTGGTCACAGTTTAGCATATGTTATAGAGGGTGTAGCAAAATGTGTGTGTTACTAGCTCCTAATAGTGCAGTAAAATGTCAAACAAGTAAGGCTACACAAATAAAATAAAAAACGATATTTCAGAACGAATCCAATTAACACTATCAGTAATCCAAATGCAATCTATGCATATATACACCAGAAATAAATATACTAAGAATGATATGTACAGCAGTAGATATAATTGTTATAGTGCTTTCAGAAAGTATTCAACCCTCTTGACTTTTTCCACATTTTGTTCTGCCATAGCTTGAATTTAAATTGAGATGTTGTGTCACTGATCTACACACTATACCCCATAATGTTAAAGTAGAAATTTATATGTATAATTTTTTACAAATGAATTACAAATGAAAAGTTGAAATGTCATGAGTCATGAATATTCAATGTCATGAGTATTCAAACCGTTTGTTAGGACAAGCCTAAATAAGTTCAGGAGTAAAAATTTGCTTAACAAGTCACATAATACGTTTCATAGACTCACTCTGTGTGCAATAATAGAGTTTAACATGATTTTCAAATGACTACCCCATCTCCGTACACCACACATACAATTCTCTGTAAGGTCCCTCAGTCGAGTAGTGAATTTCAAGCACAGATTCAACTACAAAGACCAGGGACGTTTCCAATGCCTCGCAAAGAAGGACACCTATTGGTAGATGGTTACAAATAAAAAAGCACACACTGAATATCCCTTTGAGCATGGTGAAGAAATGAATTACACTTTAGATAGTGACTGGGTGTAATGATACACTATGACGATACAGGCGTATGTACTAACTCAGTTTCTGGAGAGGAAAGAAACCGCTCAGGGATTTCACCATGAGGCCAATGGTGACATTAAAACAGTTCAAGTATAAATGGCTGTGATAGGAGAAAACTGAGGATGGATCAAGAACATTGTAGTTACTCCACAATACTAAACTAAATGACAGTGAAAAGAAGGGAGCCTATACAGAATACGAATATTCCAAAACATGCATCCTGTTTGCAATAAGGCACTAAAGTAATACTGCAAATTATGAGGCAAAGAAACAACATTTTTGTCCAGAATACAAAGCCTTATGCTTGGGGCAAATCCAACACATCACTGAGTAACACTATTTATATTTCCAAGCATGGTGGTGGCTGCATCATGTTATAGATACGCTTTTCATTGATAAGGACTGGGGGGTTTCAGGATAAAAATAAACATAATAGAGCTAAGCTCAGGAAAAATCCTAGAGGTCAACCTGGTTCCATCTGCTTTCCAACAGAGACAGGGAGAAAAGTTCACCTAAAACTCAAGGCCAAATATACACTGGAGTTGCTTACAAAGACGGCATTGAATGTTCCTGAGTGGCCCAGTTACAGTTTTGACTTAAATCAGATTTATAATCTATGGCAAAACCTGAAAATATCTGTTTAGCAATGACCAACAACCAACTTGACAGAGCTTGAAGAGTTTAAAAAATAATAATAATAATAATGTACAATCCAGGTGAGCTAAGCTTTAGGAGACTTACCCCAAAAGACTCACAGCTGTAATCGCTGCAAATTATTATTTGTCATTTCTTTTTTTATAATTTTTCTTCAACTTTTCTTAAATTACAATCAAATACATTTTAATCCCATGTTGTAACACAACAAAATGTGGAAAAAGGAGGTTGAATACTTTCTGAAGGCACTGTATTAGCTATGTCAAGAATCCAGTATAAATACGCGGTGTGTATAAAAAGTGTAAAAAAAGAATGCAATGTACAGTGGTAGATACAGTAGGTCAGAATGAGCTATGTTGAGAATACAGTATACACACACCGTGTGGAAAAACAGTATAAAAGAAACCGCAAGTGTCCAGTGTTTAATGTCTCTATACACATGGGACAGCAGCGTTGGCTGTTGGTGTGAGTGAGTGTGCGTGTCTTTGAGTATGGGCTATATGTGAGGTGCTATTTTTAGGCCATTTCTCCAATACCCTTATTGAGCTAAAAATAATAATAATGGCATCTAAACAGTGTTTGACATCTATGAAAGAATTCAGCTTTTTTTCTAATGCCCTGATTACAGAGATTTAAAACATGAGCCAGGCTGGGACACAGGCTGGGACATTAAATTGTCAGAGCAGGTCCTGAGAGATTTGGCATTGTGCAGAGTACAATTAAAATTACTCTACCGCAGACTCAACCTCAGCTTAGAAAGTAATCCGTCGTCCACTGTCCCTCTCCCCGTTCCAAAAATGAGTCCTGAATCAGTGGTTGCCAGGAGAGGTAGCACAGTCCAGAATTCATTGTTTTTTGTTTGTTACTGCGAAACTGGTTTAGGCAGATTTCTAGCAAAGGTAAACTGTCACGTAGCAAAGGGAAATTCGGATATAAATGGTCTGACCCTGCGTGTTCAGTCTTCTTGAGGTTTAAATAAACCAGCGAATTAGGATTACCCTGCGAGCATAGTGTAGAGTAGGATTCCCAAACTCCAGATGTCACAAGCAGCATCATACCCCTGCTTCTTCAGGACCTATGAAAGACATGAAGAATCTGTGTCATATCACAATATAGAGATACAGTGCCTTGCGAAAGTATTCGCGCCCCCTTGAACTTTGCGACCTTTTGCCACATTTCAGGCTTCAAACATAAAGATATAAAACTGTATTTTTTTGTGAAGAATCAACAACAAGTGGGACACAATCATGAAGTGGAACGACATTTATTGGATATTTCAAACTTTTTTAACAAAACAAAAACTGAAAAATTGGGCGTGCAAAATTATTCAGCCCCCTTAAGTTAATACTTTGTAGCGCCACCTTTTGCTGCGATTACAGATGTAAGTCGCTTGGGGTATGTCTCTATCAGTTTTGCACACATTTTTTCCCATTCCTCCTTGCAAAACAGCTCAAGCTCAGTGAGGTTGGATGGAGAGCATTTGTGAACAGCAGTTTTCAGTTCTTTCCACAGATTCTCGATTGGATTCAGGTCTGGACTTTGACTTGGCCATTCTAACACCTGGATATGTTTATTTTTGAACCATTCCAGTGTAGATTTTGCTTTATGTTTTGGATCATTGTCTTGTTGGAAGACAAATCTCCATCCCAGTCTCAGGTCTTTTGCAGACTCCATCAGGTTCTTCCAGAATGGTCCTGTATTTGGCTCCATCCATCTTCCCATCAAATTTAACCATCTTCCCTGTCCCTGCTGAAGAAAAGCAGGCCCAAACCATGATGCTGCCACCACCATGTTTGACAGTGGGGATGGTGTGTTCAGGGTGATGAGCTGTGCTGCTTTTACGCCAAACATAACGTTTTGCATTGTTGCCAAAAAGTTCCATTTTGGTTTCATCTGACCAGAGCACCTTCTTCCACATGTTTGGTGTGTCTCCCAGGTGGCTTGTGGCAAACTTTAAACAACACTTTTTATGGATATCTTTAAGAAATGGCTTTCTTCTTGCCACTCTTCCATAAAGGCCCGATTTGTGCAATATACGACTGATTGTTGTCCTATGGACAGAGTCTCCCACCTCAGCTGTAGATCTCTGCAGTTCATCCAGAGTGATCATGGGCCTCTTGGCTGCATCTCTGATCAGTCTTCTCCTTGTATGAGCTGAAAGTTTAGAGGGACGGCCAGGTCTTGGTAGATTTGCAGTGGTCTGATACTCCTTCTATTTCAATATTATCGCTTGCACAGTGCTCCTTGGGATGTTTAAAGCTTGGGAAATCTTTTTGTATCCAAATCCGGCTTTAAACTTCTTCACAACAGTATCTCAGACCTGCCTGGTGTGTACCTTGTTCTTCATGATGCTCTCTGCGCTTTTAACGGACCTCTGAGACTATCACAGTGCAGGTGCATTTATACGGAGACTTGATTACACACAGGTGGATTGTATTTATCATCATTAGTCATTTAGGTCAACATTGACTTCTGGAGAGAGTTTGCTGCACTGAAAGTAAAGGGTCTGAATAATTTTGCACGCCCAATTTTTCAGTTTTTGATTTGTTAAAAAAGTTTGAAATATCCAATAAATGTCGTTCCCTTGTTGTTGATTCTTCACAAAAAAATACAGTTTTATATCTTTATGTTTGAAGCCTGAAATGTGGCAAAAAAGTCGCAAAGTTCAAGGGGGCCGAATACTTTCACAAGGCACTGTATATAGCACTTGAACTAAATAAGAGCTGATCAAACCACTCCTTACCTCAGGAGCCACAAAGTTTGCTGTGTAACAGGGCGTCATGAGGAGACCATTTTCTGCCCTTAATTGTTTGGCGAACCCAAAATCACAAATTCGGATCGATTCCGGATCTCCCGTTTCATCCACATAGAGGATGTTGCTTGGTTTAAGGTCACGATGTACAACCTATGACAAAATAAATAAAATAAATTGGCAGTATGAATATGTCCTAGCTAGGAGCACTACTCCTTTCACTTTGATACAGATTTTAGTTGAACATATACATTCATGATACTGACCCCCTGTGAGTGAAGGTACTCCACTGTCTTGGTAATAGTGCAGAGCACAGCAGAGGTCTCTCGCTCAGAGAAACTCTTCTGATGGAGGATTCTGTCCAGCAGCTCTCCACCTCTCATCAGCTCCATCACAAGGTACACATACTTCCCATCGTCATAGACCTAGGGGCCAAAAAGACAGTTTAATACCACATGGAGTTATTTATGAACCAAGAGTACATTAGGCTAGTCCTCAGAGCTCACAAAAAATGGCTAGTGAAAATCTAATAGAGATAAAAATGGACAAGAGAAGATGCAGTCAAATATGATGGTCAGTGAAAACTCAAGTTTGCAGGACACATTTTTCATTAGTCATGCAAACTCACAAGGTTCTCTGTCCTTATGGAGGGCTTTCAGCATGTGCATGTGTTTGAGTCATTGAATGATTACTTACATCCTTCATCGTGATAATGTTTGGATGCTGCCCATATCTCAACAGAATCTCAATTTCCTCAGATGGATCTTTTTTGGCTCTGTCGATGATCTGAAAGACACACCACACCACACCCCCTGTTAGATTAGAACTGTTTCTTAAATGTAATTTATTTAGCAGACGCTCTTATCCAGCGACTTACAGTAGTGCATACATATTCGTACTGGTCCCCCTGCTTGGTATCCTCTTACGATAAAATGTGTGACAGAGCATCATCTGCACAAAATACAGAATCATTGTCGCTGCATGAATCATCCTGACAGAGACTATATTATAGTTGAAAGGCTTTTAGTTGTTCCAGGATTCAAGGAAGTGAAATGTGTAAACTACATACAGTATATCACAAAGCTACTATAATTAAAGATGATATATAATTCTGGAATCCTTGTACTGATCGTAACGTCCCCTTGCTGCGTATGATGCTGTTTCTTATAACTGATTGGCCGTGAAAATAATTTCTCTCCAAGAATGATGAAGTACCTATAAAAAATATTCCTCTTAAAAAATCTACCTATACGGTTCACTTACTTTGACAGCATATTCTACACTGGTGATTTTGTGGATGCAGCGTTTGCAGACAGAGTACGCCCCCAAGCCCACATCCTCCTTCATCTCATACCCATCAGTGAAATGGATGTTGGTCCCATGAAGTTGCTGAAATGACAAACATACCCAGGCATCATGAAAACATTTAAGCCTCTGCTCATATTTATGCTCTAAGCTTGTCATCTGATTTCCTTACTATTCGCTCATGTCATAATCCTGCTCAGGCAGACTAGAGAATCCATCAGTCTTCCTATAATCCTCAGACATATTCAGGGGTAGCACACTGGTATTCAAAACAGATCTACTGTAGCTATCAAATTATTCCCCTAGGAAGAATTGTCCTTGAAAAACATTCTATGTGAATAGTGTTCCAGCGAGAGTGCACATTGGTGGCATTTCTCTTTTCTCTTGTGATGTAATGCTTCATATGTGAAGATTTTATTGCTGTACAGTATGTCAAAACACAAATAAGAGCAAGAAAGGTGAATTGAAAATGTTCACAGTAATAGTCCATCTTGGGTTCACACATCCACCTTGCCATCTGCAGTATAGTCCATGCTAATTCTATTGTGTTCGCTGAGAGACCTTGTCTGCACATATGTTGGCTCATTCATATTCATCCACACTGCAGCAGCATGTAATCTCACTTGTTCAATACAATGAAAACGTTCACCGTTGATCTCTGCACCGCCGCAGCAGAGGATCCAAATGTTCTCAGAACGCTGCCACGGCAGCGCACCCATGGCCATGATGTCAGAGGGAACTAATTGTTCTCACAAATCAATATGCTTTGCTGAGGGCACTGGGAGGCCTCTCTGGTGAGTGACTTCAATGAAATGCTCACTCAGGTATGAACCATCTGGTAAGAATCAGTCCGGGTGGTTATGTAAGTTGATCTGTTTTTGTGTGTGCAGGACGGACACACAAGAGGGCCTCTCTGGAGCAGTGGCTAAGAAACAACGATTGATATTCCCCTCGATGTTGATACTCTTGTCCGGTGGTTACGTTTAATTAACGGGAAAAAATCTCTCTCCCTCATGTATATATATATATATATATATATATATATATATATATATATATATATATATATATATATATATATATATATATATATATATATGAGGGAGAGAGAGAGAGAGAGAGAGAGAGATATATATATATATATATATATATATATATAAAATATAAAAAGACAATAGCCTGAAGCCAGTGTCATATTATCTACAATTAGAGATATTTTAGATTATTTCAAGTATTTAAATTGAGTATGGTTGATAGAGATGAATAACAGAGATGATTAGTCCTCTCCCTCTAGTCTATCATTCTCACTTGGACAATAGTGTTGACAGTTGAGGTTTGCCGTATTTCAGCAACGGACTGCTCCTGGTCCAGATTAGTTGCCACAAAGCTGAACCCTCTGAAGAGCTGGTGTGTGTTGGCACTAGGAGGGATGCCCGGCGAGTCTGATGGGAGAAAGGTACAGAAAATGTTACAACCACTACTGTCTAACGGGCAGGCACGAAACAAACATGGGAACTAGGACACATTGGTAACTGGAAATACATCACAGTTGATTGAATGTCAGTTATCATTAAATTGACTTTTGAAAAGGTTAGTCCCATTGTTCTATACAGCTGTGGCCTAGAGGGTCTTGCCGACAGGCAACTGCCCAGCTCTGAGTTTGCAAACGAGCAGCTGATATAGGAGACTAAATATTGGCACTTTTGTACCACATTTCCTTGGCCCATCGACTATGATCCATTGAATGATATAATAATTTCAGAGGATTCAGTATTCAAATACTTAAAAGATGCAGCTGGGTGACTTTATGCGGATATATAAGTGTGAGTTTATGTGGACATTATAAGAGGGGGTTGTTTGTCAGTAATTGAGAGGCAATTTTATGTCAGTGTGTGAGGGTAACCCAGATGCATGGATAAATTATTATTCTGAGCATAACAATGAAGCAAACAGTATGAAGTAAAACATAACATGATTCATGAAATTATGAGGCAACAGGGATGCAAGCACGTACGCACGCACGCACGCACGCACAGATGAACTACTTCACCTACAATTACCAATCACCTGTTGGTGTGCGGGAGGTGAATTCAGGGTCAAAGTGGAAGGTGTCATCTGGCCTGCCCACTGCTGGTTTGAATGGAGGCTTGATCTCTCTTCTGTAAAGTTTCTTTGGTTTCACCATTAGGGGAAAAGGAAAAATAAAACGTGTATTTTTCCATTTAGTATTTGAGCTACAGATGTAGGATCCTGCTGCAGGAGAAGGACCCTATTGCAGATGAACTGTCTTTCAATGCAGAAAATGTAAAACTTCTAGAGTATTTGAGGTTTAAAAAGGCTTCTGAAGTTTGACATTTCCACTTAGAAATGTCAGACTTTTCCCCCCCTTACAAAAAATGTATCAACACCTACAAAAATGTCTTAATTATAATCCACATATTAATTTACTGTTAATCCTGTTGCTGCAGGATTATTGTACTGCTGTAGAAAACTGGCTCAAATGTAAGGTCCTACATCTGTAAGTACAAGGTCTGGGGTAAAATACCTTTACTTCTCGTCTGAAGGTATGACAATCAAATCCTCAGGAGGACATATCCGAAGCAATGCCTTTTAGGATTTTTAGAAAGGGTTATGAAGAGCTTTATACTCACATTCCAATCTATATTTCCAAAGAAATTATGCCTTTTAATCTCCTCGACTCCATCTGGTCCAGCACCTAACAGTAAAATGCACCAGAACGTTTAGATTGAATACTCTTTTTAGCTTCACTGGGCTGTAATTGCTCACTTACTCAAATTCTTTCACAAGTATCTCTGCTCCACCATATTATTCAGTGAGAATATGGGGTATTATGTGGATTATTAGGCTACACTCTCTAAACATGATTTTTAAACAAGGGTCTAGGGTGGTAAAATACCAGCCCTATGTATGCAGTAATACATAAAGGCTCATATACATGCATATAATTAAGTGATAATGCCCTCGAAGCCGGGGTTTGGAGGATATATTGCCACTGGTGATGTTCGTCAAGGGCCAGCAAACCATGCCAATATATCCTCCAAACACCGGTTATCACTTTTCTACAACGGGTTATCAACATATTCAAAAAATGATTTACATGTTTTCATTAAACACGTTAATTAGATTAATGTATTAATACTATTTCATCCTTCCACAAGATATAGTCCCGACACAAATCTAGGGTTGCTGCCCAAGCCAGCTGGTCATTCGTTCTATCGGTTCGGTTGCCAGAGACGCGAACCAGCCGTTCAGTCTTTTTGTTCTGTATCTATGGACGCGACCCAGCCGTTCAGTCTTTTTGTTCTGTATCTATGGACGCGACTCAGTCGTTCGTACGTAATGTTCGATAGCCATACTGGCTGGCAACGTTCTTATCCCTTGCTCGCTAGCTAGCCAACTATGGCTAACTTACAGTCACATCAAAAAGTGCAGCCAGAATAACAACAAAGTAGCCACATTTGAATTTGTTTAAGCTTTTCTAGTGACATTTATTTGGATACATCCATAACAATGAGCTAATGAGGCGCGATTTCGACTGGAATAGAAAATGTGCTCACTCACTCGTCAGGCCTCCGCTGTTCAGAGGAGCTAGCCAACAACACAGCGAACACAATCACTTCAAACTGAAGCTGGAAAGACAGCAAAGTAGCTGCACTTCATTTCGTTTGACCTTTTCTCAATTGACATTTGTTTGTATATATCTATAAAAATGATGCCATCTGATTCATGATTTCGACTGGCTGAGAAACGCTGCCTGCCTGTCTGTCTGTTTCATCCGGACTCCCGACACATTCATTACTATGGGACAGCTGCAGATGGAATTTGAATACTGAAACAATGTTGCAAATGTCAGAGAGACAGACAGCAAGGTTTATATAAATCTCCGCTGTTGAAAACTAAAGGTTAATCTAAAAGAAATGTGAGATAATGTCTTGATGCTTTTTATAGTGGAGATCAAGTTTATAAATTGCCTGGCTGGGCTGATGAGACAGTGGCTTGCACAGTCAGATGGAACAGAGTAAATAGGCATTTTAACATCAGATTTAGCCAGTGGTAACTTGTAGAATAGACACCAGCTGGAATGACACCCGTAGACCAACCCATTGTATAACACATAATAAAGCATTAAACCTCTCTACTTTATCATAACCGCCATCGATAAAAGACAGTACTGTGCAGCCGTCTTCATCGACTTGGCCAAGGCTTTCGACTCTGTCAATAATCGGATTCTTAAATCGGCAGACTCAATAGCCTTGGCTTCTCAAATGACTGCCTCACCTGGTTCACCAACTACTTCTCAGATAGAGTTCAGTGTGTCAAATCGAAGGGCCTGTTGTCCAGATCTCTGGCTGGGTTCAATTCTCGGGCCGAATCTTTTATTATATATATAATGTCGCTCTAGCTGCTGGTGATTCTCTGATCCACCTCTACGCAGACAACACCATTCTGTATACAGCTGACCCTTCTTTGGACACCGTGCTAACAAACCTCCAAAACGAGCTTCAACGCCATTTAACTCTCCTTCCGTGGCCTCCAGCTGCTTTTAAATGCTAGTAAAACGAAGTGCATGCTCTTCAACTGATTGCTGCCCGTCCCCTCCCGCCCGACTAGCATCACTACTCTGGACGGTTCTGACCTAGAATATGTGGACAACTACAAATATCTAGGTGTCTGGTTAGACTGTAAACTCTCCAGACTCACATTAAGCATCTCCAATCCAAAATGAAATCTAAAATCGGCTTCCTATTTCACAACAAAGCCTCCTACACTCATGCCGCCAAACATACCCTTGTAAAACTATCCTACTGAACTTTGACTTCGGCGATGTAATTGACAAAATAGCCCCCAACACTCTACTCAGCAAACTGGATGGAGTCTATCACAGTGCCATCCGTTTTATCACCAAAGCCCCATATAGTACCCAGCACTGCAACCTGTATGCTCTCGTTGGCTGGCCCTCACTACATATCCGTCGCCAAACCCAATGGCTCCAGGTCATCTATAAGTCTTTGCTAGGTAAATCCCCACCTTAGCTCACTAGCCACCATAGCAACTCCCACCCGTAGCACGCGCTCCCGCAGGTATATTACACTGGTCATCCCCAAAGTCAACACTTCCTTTGGCTCCCTTTCCTTCCAGTTCTCTGCTGCCAATGACTGGAACGAATTTCAAAAATCACTGAAGTTGGAGACTTATATCTCCCTCTCTAACTTTAAGCATCAGCTGTCAGATCAGCTTACCGATCACTGTACCTGTACACAGCCAATCTGTAAATAGCACACCTGTCTACCTCATCCCCATATTATTACTTACCCTCTTGCTCTTTTGCCCCCCAGAATCTCTCCTTGCACATCATCATCTGCATATCTATCACTCCAGTATTAATGCTAAATTGTAATTATTTTTGCCTCTTGGGCCTATTTATTGTCTACCTACCTACATTTGCACACACTGTACATAGATTTTTCTATTTTTCCTTTATTTTGTGTTATTGACTGTACATTTGTTTATGTGTAACTCTGTGTTGTTGTTTTTGTCACACTGCTTTGCTTTATCTTGGCCAGGTCACAGTTGTAAATGAGAACTTGTTCTCAACTGGCCTACCTGGTTAAATAATCTGACTGCACCACAGGTACCACACTAGTGATGCCTAGTACAGTTGAAATTTAGCTTGACATTACTCTCCATCTTATCAATCACGGAGGAAGTGATTAATGTGGTTATATTCAATCCCAACACTGGTCAACCTGCTTCCACCGAGGAGTAAGAGAGCACATGCATTAACTGTGCTTTCTAGCCTGCACTGTCCCTAAAACCCTCAATTTGAAGATGTAAAATTCCGATTTCAATGCTGTCTGTGTCACATTTAAAAAATGAGAAATGGCTTATCTAATGCTATAAATTAGTCTTTCAATTAGAGGAGCATGTGAAATGACACACACTATTAATTCTCTTGACTACATACCTAATCTATTGGTAGGATTTCTTTTGAAGAGGGCCCGTATTAAACTTTGCACCTCTGGGCTTAAGAATTGCGGCATGCCAAGTTTTGCCCTACAAAACAACAAAAAAAGACAATTATTCCACAAAGTAATGCATTTCATATATATTTGCCATACAAATTGTCATATCTTACTTTAGAATGAGGGCCATTGTTTCCTTGCGATCTTTGCCTTGAAATGGTAGAGATCCTGTCAGCATTTCAAACTGAAAATAAAGACAAACAATGTCAGTACCAATCCTCTGAATCTCTTTACAAAACCACAATTTTGACAGTTTCTTGGATGACAAACTCACTATACTATGGTATAATATAGGAAAATAATATTTTCCAGTTACTACACAGGCATTTGTTCTAACACTGCAGATGCAGAGCAAAAAGAAAGGAAAAGGGGGATACCTAGTCAGTCGTACAACTGAATGCATTCAACTGAAATGTGTCTTCAAGGTGATATGCCTGGCGGGTTTCTTTTAGAGAGAGCAAAGCTTGCATTATAAATTCTGGTCCTAAAGGGATACATTTGGCAAGGTTTGTATTGATCTGGTTTTAACGTGAGGCTACAGTACTGAGCTAAGAAACCATTAGGGAGCCCTTTGTTCTTTAGAGGTGGTGGAGTAATGTGTGGATTAGTCAGCAGCAACCTTATTGTAACAGGTCTATTCAATCAGCATTCATTTTTTAATATAAGAGGATTGAAGAGGTGAGACTAGTGTTTGGCGTAGAAGTAGTGGACTACTACCATACCAGTATGCATCGTCATTATGATGTCTCTGCACTAAGATCCACATTTTGACTATAGGTTGGACCATTAGTGACCTGGTCGTGCAGGCTGTATGCACAGTGCTGCACGTCCATATACTGTATGCAAACAATTTCATTATATGAAACTCTGACCTAGAGATTGTGTTGCAATAACATTGCAGCCAACCAATAGCTATAGTATGTCTGTAATGCATTATCAAAAAGAAAGGGAGGGAAGTCCACACCATTAAGACGCCAAATGACCACCAGTCAGCACTATGTGTATGTCCTCTTCTGTTGACCACCTCAGGGGCCATGTACTCTATCGTCCCGCAGAAGGAGTACGCTCGCTTGTCATGGTCTATTGCCTCTTTACTCAGCCCGAAATCTAAAATACATTTGATAAAAGGGATTGATGTCAAAGACAGAGGAAAACAGCCACCAGCTATGGGCTTAATGGATTCAACATAAAAAAGAGACTACTGATATATCTGTTTGAACTACTACTACCACTGCTGTATGTTTTTAAAACAGTCTTTAGTTACCTGTTATCTTGATGTGGCCCTCCTCATCAAGAAGAATACTGTAGAGGGAAGGAATGCGACATCAATATATATACAGTACCTGTTATTTCATAGTTGTGATGTCTACACTATTGTTCTATTAGAAAATAAGAAAAATTAAGAAAAACCCTGGAATGAGTCGGTGTCCAAACGTTTGACTGGTACCACACACACACACACACACAAACACACAAAATAGTTTGCCCCTACAGACAGTGAGTCACGTGGATGTGGCTTGATATATAAGGCAGGCAGAAAGGCATTGAAGCATTGTTACTGTTCTATTGAACCTTAGAATGGGCAAAACGAGTGACCTAAGCCACTGAGCGTAGTATGATCGCCGGTGACAGGCGAGCCGGTTTCAGTATCTCAGAAACGTCCGGCCTCCTGTGCTTTTCAAGCACAACAGTGTTTAGGGTTTACAGAGAATGGTGCAACAAAAAACATCCAGTCAGGATGTTGCGGTGGTGTAATGGTGTGGGGAATGTTCTCCTGAAACATGTTAGGTCTCTTAATACCAACTGAGAAACGTTTCAATGCCCTGAAGAATTCAGGCTGTACTGGAGGCAAAGGGGGGTCTGACCCTGTACTAGATGTGTGTACCTAATAAACTATCTGTATAATAGAAATACTTTATATAAAATCTTCACATCTTACAAACCTCTCGGCACTGCACACCCATACCATTTATTGGGTGTTTGTTTGTTAGAACTAATGGATCTGTGCACAGCACACTTTTGCCCTTGGGTTGGTGTCAATTTAATCAACAGTAAAGCTGGGAATAGCTCGTCCTTCAAAGACAAAAAAAAGCAGACCACTGAAACCAGGAATTACACGAGACCTTCAAACGTCAATTATTCCCATGCTGAGAGTTCCTCGTTTATTTCCTCTCATCAAGTACCCGAGAGCCAATTTACAAGTCCAGGAGGATAAAGATGCAGAACAGATGCAACAGAGACCTGTTGTTGTTTTGATAGACCTGTCACAGGCAGCACCACGGAGCAGTAATGCAACCTTGTTGAAACTCATGGATCGGAATTATATGATATCAAATCCGACAGTTATGTACTTGGTCATTCTTTGTCTCGGAGACAAAGAAACAATGTGTACGAGTACTCATATGGGTAAAAATGATAAAACTGTGGAGAATGGATATGCAAGATGCTGTTTGAATAAGGAAGTAGTCTTAGGCACAGTACAGTCAGTGAGGCTTTACTTCTCTGGTTTGAGGTCTCTGTAGATGATGCCCAGACTGTGAAGGTGATCTAAGGCCAAGGCCAGCTCAGCCAGATAGAACTTCACATCCTCTTCAGTAAACATCACCTTCAGAAGGAGAAAGGTGAAAGATAAAGTCATTGACAAGATGCAAACAGTACAGTGGGGCAAAGAAGTATTTAGTCAGCCACCAATTGTGCAAGTTCTCCCACTTAAAAAGATGAGAGGCCTGTAATTTTTATCATATGTACACTTCAACTATGACAGACAAAATGAGAAAAAAAAATCCAGAAAATCACATTGTAGGATTTTTAATGAATTTATTTGCAAATTATGGTGGAAAATAAGTATTTGGTCAATAACAAAAGTTTATCTCAATACTTTGTTATATACCCTTTGTTGGCAATGACAGAGGTCAAATGTTTTCTGTAAGTCTTCACAAGGTTTTCACATACTGTTGCTGGTATTTTGGCCCCTTCCTCCATGCAGATCTCCTCTAGAGTAGTGATGTTTTGGGGCTGTTGCTGGGCAACACAGACTTTCAACTCCCTCCAAAGATTTTCTATGGGGTTAAGATCGGGAGACTGGCTAGGCCACTCCAGGACCTTGAAATGCTTCTTACGAAGCCACTCCTTCGTTGCCTGGGCGGTGTGTTTGGGATCATTGTCATGCTGAAAGACCCAGCCACGTTTCATCTTCAATGCCCTTGCTGATGGAAGGAGGTTTTCACTCAAAATCTCACGATACATGGCCCCATTCATTCTTTCCTTTACACGGATCAGTCGTCCTGGTCCCTTTGCAGAAAAACAGCCCCAAAGCATGATGTTTCCAACCCCATGCTTCGCAGTAGGTATGGTGTTCTTTGGATGCAACTCAGCATTCTTTGTCCTTCAAACACGACGAGTTGAGTTTTTACCCAAATGTTATATTTTGGTTTCATCTGACTATAAGACATTCTCCCAATCTTCTTCTGGATCATCCAAAGGCTCTCTAGCAAACATCAGACGGGCCTGGACATGTACTGGCTTAAGCAGGGGGACACGTCTGGCACTGCAGGATTTTGAGTCCCTGGCGGCGTAGTGTGTTACTGATGGTAGGCTTTGTTACTTTGGTCCCAGCTCTCTGCAGGTCATTCACTAGGTCCCACCATGTGGTTCTGGGATTTTTGCTCACCGTTCTTGTGATAATTTTGACCACACGGAGTGAGATCTTGCGTGGAGCCCCAGATCGAGGGAGATTATCAGTGGTCTTGTATGTCTTCCATTTCCTAATAATTGCTCCCACAGTTGATTTCTTCAAACCAAGCTGCTTACCTATTGCAGATTCAATCTTCCCAGCCTGGTGCAGGTCTACAATTTTGTTTCTGGTGTCCTTTGACAGCTCTTTGGTCTTGGCCATAGTGGAGTTTGGAGTGTGACTGTTTGAGGTTGTGGACAGGTCTCTTTTATACTGATAACAAGTTCAAACAGGTGCCATTAATACAGGTAATGAGTGGAGAACAGAGGAGCCTCTTAACAAAGAAGTTACAGGTCTGTGAGAGCCAGAAATCATGCTTGTTTGTAGATGACCAAATACTTATTTTCCACCATAATTTGCAAATAAATTCCTTAAAAATCCTACAATGTGATTTTCTGGATTTTTTTTCTCATTTTGTCTGTCATAGTTGAAGTGTACCTATGATGAAAATGACAGGCCTCATCTTTTTAAGTGGGAGAACTTGCACAATTGGTGGCTGACTAAATACTTTTTTTGCCCCACTGTACATGTGTGATATATGATTGTGAAAATAAAAGCTGTGTTTTTAAAATTGTAGAGTAGCCTACATTGACGTGTTTTAAATAGCTTTCCATAATTCCAATGTCAGGTAGCCTGAGCAAAACAAGAGCACTACCCACAGATGGAACACTACTGAAACTCACTAACTTGATCACAAAGCCAGCTGTTTGGAACCTCAACCAAAATATTGCATCAAGGATGTTACACATTTACATTTTAGTAATTTAGCAGACACTCTTATCCAGAGCGAGTTGCATTCATCTTAATAAAAACTTTGCTGAGTTTCCTCAGGTAGAGCATGTATTGTTGTATTTCTCTTTCTTTACTAAATAGATCATTTTAACCACAGAAAGATGACTTTAGCTCCCAAATGGAATATGTGTGGGGAATAAACACTGTGGTGCCAAGGAGAGCATTTAATTGTGGTGAAAGTAACAAGTTGCTACCAGCAGTAGGGAATCTGCTAGCTGTTCCAGATGAGTGATTTCCAAAACCAGCAGTAATTCATTCATATTTCAATTCCCACTTGTCTGTTCGCCCAGAAGAACAAATTTAAATCTAGAGACATTTCATTCCAGTTATTTCATTCCAGTTATTCCAGTTATTATTTACAAAAGGATTGGTAGTAGTCACGATGACACATAGGAGGCAGTAGTTTTAGGAAACATGGGTGAATGGATGAACGCATTTCCAAAGTTGGTGGTCTATTATCCGGACTGCAGGTTTTTTATTATTCAATAATAATCAAGGTCTCCATCCATTTAATCATTTCTTTGAGCAAACCTCCCCTCGAATACCCCAGAGTTAATTTTATATGATCTATTCCAGTAGGCATACTAGCTAACCCGATTCAACTAATCAGGGGCTTGATGATTAGTTGGAGCAGGTATGCTAGTTGGAATTGAACAAATAAGAAGAATGGCTGGGGGTACTCAAGGAGAGGTTTGGAAACAACACAGAGCCCTGCATGAGGCCCCCCACTCGGTTATATCTCTCTGTCTGTAAGGCCGGACGGTATTCCAGGGCGTGTCCTCCGGGCATGTACAGACCAGCTGGCAGGTGTCTTTCCAGACATTTTCAACCTCTCCCAGTTTGTAATCACCACATGTTTCAAGCTGACTACCATCCTTCCTGTTCCCCAAAACACTAAGGCATCGTGCCACAATGACCACCGCCCTATAACACTCACATCTGTAATGAAGTGTTTTGAAAGGCTGGTCATGGCACACATCAACTCCGTTATTCCAGACACCCTGGACCCACTCCAATTTGCCTACTGCCCCAACAAATCCACAGACAATGCAATCTCAAGTGCACTCCATTCTGCCTTCTCTCACCTAGAAAAAAGGAATACCTATGTGAGGATGCTGTTCATCGACTACAACTCAGATTTCAAACACCATAGTGCCCTCCAAGCTCGGGACCCTGAGACTGAACACCCCCCTCTGCAACTGGATCCTGGACTCCTGACGGGCCGACCCCAGGTGGTAAGAGTAGGCAACAACACCTCCGCCACTCTGACCCTCAACACAGGGGCCCCCAGGGGTGTGTGCTCAGTAGGGCTGTGACAATACCATTATTGCAATATTTCTTTCCATGGCAAAAATGAAAACACAAAGCAGAACAAATGATTTGGTCCTTTAAAAACCTGATATATGTAAAAATAATATATATAGTGTGCTATAGCTGGAAAAATAAATAAATGTGACTCTGGATGACAACATAATTATGTTTGGTTCCAACATTAGGGCTATTTTCCTAAAGTTAAATCTGATTCAAGTTTTGTTTCCTTGCCACGATACTAATGAGTATCGCGATACTGGTATTGTCCCAGCCCTAGTGGCGGTTGAAATCTCTGCTGTTTGTTGCTGTTCATATCAGCCCTGTGAGCTGTGCTGGCTAGAATTCCGTGGATAACCGTCATGCCGCCCAAAGTTAAAGAAGTTTGGAGAAATGGAGAGGACAGTGTTTCACTATCACAGTTGAGTGATCTTTTAAAATCAACAAAAACATGTCAACAAGCAATTGTTACAACAGGAAAATAGCTTCAAGAGCTTTGTCCAAATACTGGTGGATTCAACTAACAAAATAATGGGCAATCTGACCAGAAAAGTGTATGTTCTGTATGTCCAGGGAGAGGTGTATGTCCTGAAAGAGACTTGCAGCAAGATGACAACAAACTGTAAGCCCACGCGAGATGACAGCAGTCTGTGGATCATTATTTCAGATGACTGGGAAAACAGTAGTGATATTAGGATATTATTTTTGACAATATATCATTTAGTTTTGACACTATAGGAATATTATTTTTGCCCTAGTTGGCTGTACCTACACCACAACTCACATTTGTTTGGAGAACCTTTACTTCCATGACTGATTTTCTCATGGCTCTGTCTTGTCTCTCTACAGTAGACATATGGTGAGCAATATGTTTGGAACAATAAAATCACAGTATCGAATCGTTTCGGCACCTAAGTATAGTGATAATATCGTATAGTAGGGTCCCTGGCAATTCCCAGCCCTACTATCTAGACTAGAGGGACAATCCAGGAGGAATAATATTGTTGTGGATGGCATACCAGTCTCCACATGAGGCCTGGACGGAGTCTGAGGAAAAAGTGGAGCACGCCCACAGGTCTGGAAAACCTGTAACCAGCCCTGATGATAGACCCAGGCCGATAGTTGTCAAGTTCCTGAGGTTCAAGGACAAGGCGGCTGTTCTGGAGAGAGCCAAGAACTTGAGAGAAACCAACATCTTCCTATACGAGGACTTCTTTGAAGCTGTGCGCCAGAGCCGGAAATAACTTATCCAAGCTATAAAAGCTGCCAGAGAACGTTGGGACATTGCTTACATCTGCTACAACATGCAAAGCACATTGTCCCAAAAGCCTGGGAAGTGTGAGAGAGCCAAGCTTCAGGTTCAGTTGTTTCAGCCCAACATCACACACACCAACTGACACTCATAAGTAAAAACTTTTCTCTCCATATTATCTATGATAAACTACCCAGGATAGGGCTAGGAATTTTAATATATGTAACCTTAGAAATAAGGTTTATGAAATAAATAACTTTCTAACATCTGATAACATTCATATACAGTGCATTTGGAAAGTATTCATACCCCTTCCCTTTTCCCACATTTTGTTACGCTCCAGGCGTATATTAAAATGTATTAAAAATTCAAACATCTTAAATATTTACATAAGTATTCAGACCCTTTACTGTGATACTTGAAATTGAGCTCAGGTGCATCCTGTTTTCATTGATCATCCTTGAGATGTTTATACAACTTGATAGGAATCAACCTGTGGTAAATTCAATTGATTGGACATTATTTGGAAAGGAACAAACCTGTCTATATGAGGTCCCACAGTTGACCGTGCATGTCAGAGCAAAAACCAAGCCATGAGGTTGAAGGAATTGTCCGTAGATCTCCGATACAGGATTGTTTCGAGGTAGAGATCTGGGAAAGGGTACCAAAAAGTTTGGAAACACCAAGACTTTTCTTAGAGCTTACCTCCCAGCCAAATTGAGCAATCGGGGGAAAAGGGCCATGGTCAGGGAAAAATTATGATTGTCACTCTGACAGACCTCTGGAGTTCCTCTGTGGAGTTGGGAAAAACTTCCAGAAGGACAACCATCTCTGCAGCACTCTACCAATCAGGCCTTTATGGTAGAGTGGCCAGATGGAAGCCACTCCTCAATAAAAGGCACGACAGCCCCCTTGGAGTTTGTCAAAGGGCACGTAAAGGACTCTCAGACCATGAGAAACAAGATTCTCTGGACTGATGAAACCAAGATTGAACTCTTTGGCCTGAATGCCAAGCGTCACATCTGGAGGAAATCTGGCACCATCCCTCCGTTGAAGCATGGTGGTGGCAGCATCATGCTTTGGGGATGTTTTTCAGCGGCATGTACTGGTAGAGTACTTGGGATTGAGGGAAAGATTAATGGAACAAAGTACAGAGAGATCCTTGATGAAAACCTGCTCCAGAGCGCTCAGGAGCTCAGACTGGAGGAGAAGGTTCACCTTCCAACAGGACAACGACCCTAAACTCACAGCCATGACAATGCTGGAGTGGCTTTTTAATTTCACCTTTATTTAACCAGGTAGGCTAGTTGAGTTGCAACTGCGACCTGGCCAAGATAAAGCGTAGCAATTCGACACATACAACAACACAGAGTTACACATGGTATAAACAAAACATACAGTCAATAATACAGTAGAACAAAATAAAACAAAAGTCTATATACAGTGAGTGCAAATTAGGTAAGTTAACTTCTTGCGTCGAGCCATCCTGGATCCGGTATCGTGTCTACAGCCTCAAGCTCATTACCATAACGCAACGTTAACTATTCATGAAAATCGCAAATGAAATGAAATTAATCTATTTGCTCTCAAGCTTAGCCTTTTGTTAACAACACTGTCATCTCAGATTTTCAAAATATGCTTTTGAACCATAGCTAAACAAGCATTTGTGTAACAGTATTGATAGCCTAGCATAGGATTATGCCTGGCTTTCAGCATGCAACATTTTCACAAAAAAACAGAAAAGGATTCAAATAAAATAATGTACCTTTGAAGAACTTCAGATGTTTTCAATGAGGAGACTCTCAGTTAGATAGCAAATTTTCCGTTTTTACAAAAAATATTATTTGTGTTGACAAATCGCTCAGTTTTGTTCATCATTCTTCATCACGTTTTGGTGAGAAAAAAAACGAAAATTAAGTCATTAAAACGTGAACTTTTTTCCAAATTAACTCCATAATATCGACAGAAACATGGCAATCCGATGTTTAGAATCAATCCTCAAGGTGTTTTCACATATCTATCGACGATAAATCCTTCGTGCCAGTTGACTTTCTCTTCTGAAGAAATGGAACGTGCATGGACCTACAGATTACGCAATAATTTCGACACAGGACACCGGAGGGACACCAGGTAAATGTAGTCTCTTATGGTCAATCTTCCAATGATATGCCTACAAACACGTCACAATGCTGCAGACACCTTGGAGAAACGATACAAAGAGCAGGTTCATTTCTGGCGCATTGACAGCCATATAAGGAGACATTGGAACACAGCGCCTTCAGAATCTGGGGCATTTCCAGTATGAAACTTCATCTTGGTTTCGCCTGTAGCATTAGTTCTGGGGCATTTCCAGTATGAAACTTCATCTTGGTTTCGCCTGTAGCATTAGTTCTGGGGCACTCACAGATAATATCTTTGCAGTTTTGGAAACGTCAGAGTTTTGTCTTTCCAAAGCTGTCAATTCCATGCATAGTCGAGCATCTTTTCGTGGCAAAATATCTTGTTTAAAACGGGAACTTTTTATCCAAAAATTAAAAAAGCGGCCCCTATCTCGAAGAGGTTAAGGAAATAAATAGGCCACGGTGGCGAAGTAATTACAATATAGCAATTAAACACTGGAATGGTAGATCGGCAGAAGATTAATGTGCAGGTAGAGATACTGGGGTGCAAAGGAGCAAAATAAATAAATAAATACCAGTATGGGGATGAGGTAGGTAGATAGATGAGCTGTTTCCAGACAGGCTAAGTAAAGGTGCAGTGATCTGTAAACCACTCTGACAGCTGGTGCTTAAAGCTAGTGAGGGAGTTGTGAGTCTCCAGCTTCAAAGAGTTTTGCAATTCGTTCCAGTCATGGGCAGCAGAGAACTGGAAGGAAAGACGACCAAAGGAGGAATTGTTTTGGGGGTGACCAGTGAGATATACCTGCTGGAGCGAGTGCTACGAGTGGGTGCTGCTATGGTGACCAGTGAGCTGAGATAAGGCGGGGCTTTACCTAGTAGAGACTTGTAGATAACCTGTAGCCAGTGGGTTTGGCGACAAGTGTGAAGCGAGGGCCAACCAACGAGAGCGTAAAGGTCACAATGGTGGGTAGTGTATGGGGCTTTGGTGAAAAACGGATGGCACTGTGATAGACTACTCAACAAACTGGATGCAGAGTGTTGGAGGCTATTTTATAGATGACATCACCGAAGTCGAGGATCGGTAGGATGGTCAGTTTTACGAGGGTATGTTTGGCAGCATGAGTGAAGGATGCTTTGTTGCGATATAGGAAGCCGATTCTAGATTTAATTTTGGATTGAAGATGCTTAATGTGAGTCTGGAAGGAGAGTTTACAGTCTAACCAGACACCCAGGTATTTGTAGTTGTCCACGTATTCTAAGTCAGAGCCGTCCAGAGTAGTGATGCTGGACGGGCGAGCAAGTGCGGGCAGCGATCGATTGAAAAGCATGCATTTAGTTTTACTTGCGTTTAAGAGCAGTTGGAGGCCACGGAAGGAGAGTTGTATGGCATTGAAGCTCGTCTGGAGGTTAGTTAACACAGTGTCCAAGGCGGGGCCAGAAGTATACAGAATGTTGTCGTCTGCGTAGAGGTGGATCAGAGAATCACCAGCAGCAAGAGCAACATCATTGATGTATACAGAAAAGACAGTCGGCCCGAGAATTGAACCCTGTGGCACACCCATAGAGACTGTCAGAGGTCCAGACAACAGGCCCTCCGATTTGACACACTGAACTCTATCAGAGAAGTAGTTGGTAAACCAGGTGAGGCAATCATTTGAGAAACCAAGGCTGTCGAGTCTGCCAATAAGAATGTTGTGATTGACAGAGTCGAAAGCCTTGGCCAATGAATATGGCTGCACAGTAATGTCTCTTATCGATGGCGGTTATGATGTCGTTTAGAACCTTGAGTGTGGCTGAGGTGCACCCATGACCAGCTCTGAAACCAGATTGCATAGCAGAGAAGGTATGGTGGGATTCGAAATGGTCAGTAATCTGTTTGTTAACTTGGCTTTCGAAGACCTTAGAAAGACAGGGTAGGATAGATATAGGTCTGTAGCAGTTTGGGTCTAGAGTGTCACCCCCTTTGAAGAGGTGGATGACCGCGGCAGCTTTCCAATCTTTGGGAATCTCAGACGATACGAAAGAGAGGTTGAACAGGCTAGTAATAGGGGTTGCAACAATTTCGGCAGATAATTTTAGAAAGAGAGGGTCCAGATTGTCTAGCCCGGCTCATTTGTAGGGGTCCAGATTTTGCAGCTCTTTCAGAACATCGGCTATCTGGATTTGGTAAAGGAGAAATGGTGGGGGCTTTGCCGGGTTGCTGTGGAGGGTGCTGGGCAGTTGACCGGGGTAGGGGTAGCCATGTGGAAAGCATGGCCAGCCGTAGAGAAATGCTTTTTGAAATTCTCAATTATTGTGGATTTATCAGTAGTGACAGTGTTTCCTAGCCCCAGAGCAGTGGGCAGCTGGGAGGAGGTGCTCTTATTCTCCAGGAGGTGTCCTATAACTTTTTTTGAGTTAGTACTACAGGATGCAAATTTCTGTTTGAAAAAGCTTGCCTTAGCTTTTCTAACTGCCTGTGTATATTTGTTCCTAACTTCCCTGAAAAGTTGCATATCACGGGGGCTATTTGATGCTAATGCAGAACGCCACAGGATGTTTTTGTGCTGGTCAAGGGCAGACAGGTATTGCGTGAACCAAGGACTATATCTATTCCTAGTTCTACATTTTTTGAGAGGTGCATGCTTATTTAAGATGGTGAGGAAGGCACTTTTAAAGAATAGCCAGGCATCATCTACTGACGGGATGAGGTCAATGTCATTCCAGGTTACCCCGGCCAGGTCGATTAGAAAGGCCTGCTCGCAGAAGTGTTTCAGGGAGCGTTTGACAGTGATGAGGGACTTTGAGACAAGTCTCTGAATGTCCTTGAGTGGCCCAGCCAGAGCCCGCCTTGAACCCAATCGAACATCTCTGGAGAGACGCTCCCCATCCAACCTGACAGAGCTTGAGAGTATCTGTACAGAAGAATGGGAGAAACTCCCCAAATACAGGTGTGTCAAGCTTGTACCATCATACCCAAGAAGACTCGAGGCTGGAATATAACAAAATGTAGAAAAAGTCAAGGGGTCTGAATACCTTCCGAATGCACTGTATATGTTACATGCATATTAGTTCATCATGGAGTCAACTAGCATGTTAAATATGATCATTGTTCGTTACAAACACAAACTATTGCAATCCACATAGCTTGGCGTATTGCCAATTAATGAGTTTTTAAAATGTATGGTGTGATGAAACAATCTGCAGTTGTTAGCTGAATGTCCCAAAGGAACTCTGAGTCAATGGTTTCATAAATTGAGTCGTTATCTATAATTTCTTCATAATAGCAGTATTACAATACAGGCTATTGAAGGGGTGGGGAATAATTTTGACTCGAGGGCCACATTGGGATTTCGAAAGGGGGCCACAGTTTTTTGGGGAACGATTTTTGGCCAAAATAATTTTGCAGGCCAGATAAAGGGCAGTGATTTGACAATCATTTCTACATCATTTCTATCTAGTTTTAGATGTTCAAATGTGACCCGGAGTGTTATTTAACCCAAAATAATCATTCCCCCCCCAACCCTGGGTTAGTTACTTGGATTCAGGAGTAATTAATCAATGAAAAGAAAGATATATTGTAATCTGACTGATGAGGTCTGGGCTGTTCATTGACAGTGAGCACTTAAATGTTTGCATCGAAAGCCCATGCTAGACATACCACACAAGCCATTATGTCTGTGGTTTGAAAGAAACCTGTGCTGGTAATTGGAAGTGAGTACTTGAAAGAGCTACACTTTATTACTGAAGTAGCCTACTTATTTCAACTCACTATGAATGCATGGACATTCAGAGATGCTGAAGTACAAGATTAAAGCCAAACCAATTAGGAATGAACATTTGTAATATAGGGACCTATTCCTGATGGGGTCTGATCAATGGCAGGGTGTTTATACATATCGATTGAGTCAGTGGGGAGGACGGACCTATTTTTAGTCACAGAATGAGTCCTGAAGCTTTGTAATGCGCACCTGTGATGAATGAAAGTCCTACTTGGCTCAAGCTCTGAAATCACTTCACAGGAAAGCGAGCTATGGTGGTGGCACAGAGGCAGTTATAGATTGGTCATTGTGCTGCACAGTGATGGGCCCCAAAGTGGCATGATGAATCAGTGTACTACTAAGAAGTGTCAAAGATCCATTAATAGCTCGGCATTGAACATACAATTGGTCATCAAAACAGATTTTCATGAGGACAGAATGCCATTCATCTACAGCTCTTTTGGAATGTGTTTGTTTGTTGCTGTTGTCAATAAAGGCAAACAAATCTAAAGAGATAGTTCAAGGGTCATGACATAAAAATAACGCATTGGAAGGGTTTTTACTTGGGAGGGTTTTTACTTTATAAGCCAAATTACCAATTGCTGTTGAGTTGACCAATAAATAAAAAATATCACGCAAATTGAGAATGCCTCGAAATATACTGTACCTATTCAATCAAAAAGGGACATCTGTACCAAGAAAAGAAATGATTGGAAATAAAAGTATACATTTTTTAAAGTTATGCATGTGGTGTTTGAATGTATTAATAAAACAGTGAATGAGCAGTAAGCCATCACAGTGAGTAACATGATGACTGACCTCTTTAGAAAGCCGTGTGAAGAGGTCTCCCCCTCTGAGGAAGTCTAGAATCAGATACAGCTTCCCCTCTGTCTGAAAGGCTGGGCCATAAAAACAACATAAATGGTCACGCAAAATACATATTCTCCTTCACTCATGACATGCAATAAAATGAAAACACTCCAAAGTGCAAGAGGCGTCACTACAGTTCATGGTTCGATTCCAGGCTGTATCACATCTGGCAATGATTGGGAGTCCCATAGGGTGGCGCACAATTGGCCCAGTGTCGTCCGGGTTTGACTGGGGTAGGCCATCATTGTAAATAAGAATTTGTTCTTAAATGACTTGCCTAGTTAAATAAAAGTTAAATAAATCAAATGTAAAAAATGACAATGAGGCTCAGAGACGATTTGGCAGATTTGAAGCCAATTTCATGCAATTCTACACATTTAGCTATCATATGCTATCTGGGGGGCCCACAACCAGGGGGCCCACAACCCAAATTAAATCAATTTGGTTGGGTACCACCTGGAGTTCGGGGTGCCCCGGGGCATGTGCCCTATATGCCCGTTCAGTAATCCGGCTCTCCTTAAAAGGTACATGTCAAGGCAAACCTTTTTTTCCTGGTATAATTTTGATATTATGGTCTTCTCGTGTATTCCTATCATCTGCTTTGTTGAGTGCATCCGTTTGCCTGGGGCTGCTGTGGCAATACTCAGAGCATGCTAATAAATAAGGAGGTAAGGTGCTTTGAGATGGAGTGATGGCTTACGCTGTCTGAAGGGCTCCAGACGTCACTGAAATGTTTAGAGGGATGTGCCAAGCCTTATAAAACGCTTGGAGAGTTATTCAATGCAAGAACCTACTCCATTTGATATCACAATGTGTTTCTGCCTGCTGCCTAAAGGCAGAACCATTCCAACAACTGCTGGCTAAAGACAATCTCATCACATAATTATTTGGCTGTCTTAACAAGAGGGTTTTCATGTCTCAATGTTTGTTGTATGTATGTATGTGTGCCAGTCAGAACATGGTTACATGGATGAGAAAGACGGCACTTGGGAAATACGCTCACCATAATGGAGTTTGACTATGAAGGGGTGGTTGACTTCAGCCAGAATGTCTCTCTCCATTTTGGACCGCACCCGATCCCGAACTGAAAAACAGACAAAACTTATCAAAATGGTGGTAATGAATTAAGATACTTGTAGAACTGAACAGATGTGGACAAAAGCTATACATATACAATCCATTAGAGTTGGGCCGGTATCCGACGATACTGTATAAAATACCTCAGGTATGAATTTCTATATTGTCAAAACTGTTGATACTATGAAAATCTGTAAACCACTCAACCATGCATATGGAAGTTCTCCCTCACTAGTCAGCCACTTACCTAATCAGTGCATTGGGTATGTCATCGCATAATCGAGACAGAGTGAGCTAATGCAATGACTTGCTGCATTATGCTCATCTATCTGCATTACCTAAGCCTTCTCCCTATGTCACCTGAGAAATGGAGGTCAGCTACTTCGTTATCAATAATAATCAAAATCATAATCCCCTCAAGCACCTGTGCTGCAATGCAGAATATAATGCCAGCTTCCTCTTGCAATGGCTCTCTGCTTTGCAGAGGACATTCCTGCAGCTGTGCCTGTATTATGTAAGCAAGGAGAACATCATCTCCATTTCCTGAGACAGGGCCAAAAGGCTGCATTTCATTATCCAGAGCAGATTTTTTTTTAATGTAAAGCGTTTGACTGAGATTTGTTGAGTACAGGAAACGTAAGATGTTTTTGACTGAGATTTGATGAGTATAGGAAACGTGAGATGTAAAAAAATAAAAATAAATGAATATATATTTTATTACTTATGCCGGAAAACCAGTTTGGCTGGATAGGGAATTAAATCATACCCATATCATGTCCGTTTACTGTAATAATATTATGCTCTTAGTAAGATTGGTCCGATGAAAAACATACCACTCTTCGAAAGTATCAGAATAAGTACCTTTTAGCGTTGCTTTCCTTAATACTTTCATGGCATAAAGCTGTCCTCTGTCAGAACCTTTGATTTTTCTCACCAGGAACACCTATGGAGGAGATTAATATCAGATTGAACAGTAGGGGAAATGTGACGAATGCATAGATGTGAACACCTTAATTCAGGTAGCTATATGTTTACCTTTCCATAGGAGCCTTGGCCTAGCACTTTCAGCAGCTCAAACTGGGAGGGGTCTGCCTTTTCAAAGCCCTCTTTGGTGTGCTGGCTGATGTCGATCTCTTTCAGGATGCCATCGTCCTGCAGGGAAACAGATGGCCCTCATATCAAATCAATCACGTGATTATAGGAATACCAAGAACACCCATGTCATTCCAGAGACACAGGGAGGGCCAGAGAGGGGGATTTAGTCAGATGTCCAACCTAGAGAAGTCAAATTTGATCAGTGCAAACGGAGACTACTCAACATAATCATGAATTGAGATGTTACAGCTAGTATCATGAGTATACAAGTGTCAGAGGAAACTCAGCATTATTACATCGAAGGATAGAACATGCACATTGCTATTACACTTTTTGCCCTTAGTATCTTCAATCGCCATGTTAACTGGTGACAATAGGAGGATTTGAAACAGATGTTGTAGGCTAACAGTCAGAGTGTGACCTTGGCTACAGAACCTGCCAGTAGTCCATCCTGTTCCCCTCTTATCAGGGGAGATTAGTGTGGCCATGTTTTGCTTGAGTGGGGCTATGTGGCTGCCAAACGGGAGATCTTAAAAGGGAACACTCCGGCTATTAATGCTGTCATCATGACGTGCCTCTGAAATATGCCGACCAGGCATGTGAGAGTCCTGCCCTGACCGTCGCTGATTGATGCAGAATCTGCCACGCTGACTAAGCAGAGAACATGGTTAAACCTGTTTATCTCACTCAATACATACAAGTACAACAAACAGTTACATAACCCTTTGCATACAATATATAATTGGGATGAAATAAAAAGGATGCTGATTTGTCCCTTATGGTTTACGTTAACCTACTTCTCCTTCACTTTATCATGTTGAACACAGCATTGAATAGGAAGAAAATCATGTATCATGTAGCTGAAGAATCAATGGGTTAAGGATGGCCTCTGTAGGGGCTCTAGAAAATAAAGGCAAATAAATCAAACAATGGGATTACAAATGCTCTGTAGCTATCCAAGGTCCCATGGGCTTTTTATATTTCCAAACCTCTAACACGGCAACAGTCCGCTGTCTAAAAGTTAACAAAGAAATGAGTCATGATGCCTTGTACAAACAGTGAGCCTCCACAGTAACCGGTACACCATCCATTAATACTAAACTGTGCAAAAAAATAAACATCCCTTTTTCAGGACTTGGTCTTTCAAAGATAATTCGTAAAAATCCAAATATCTTCACAGAACTTCATTGTAAAGTGTTTAAACACTGTTTCCCATGCTTGTTCAATGAACCATAAACAATTAATGAACATGCACCTGTGGAACGGTTGTTAAGACACTAACAGCTTACAGACGGTAGGTAAAACTTAGGACACTAAAGAGGCCTTTCTACTGACTCTGAAAAACACCAAAAGAAAGATGCCAGCGTCCTTGCTCATCTGTGTGAACAAGTCTTAGGCATTCTGCAAGGAGGCATGAGGACTGCAGATGTGGCCAGGGCAATACATTAAAATGTCCGTATGGTGAGACGCCTAAGACAGCGCTACAGGGAGACAGGACGGACAGCTGATCGCAGTGGCAGACCACGTGTAACATCCCCTTCACAGGATCAGTACATCCGAACATCACACCCGCGGTTCAGGTACAGGATGGCAGCAACAACTGCCCGAGTTACACCAGAAACGCACAATCCCTCCATCAGTGTTCACACTGTCCTCAATAGGCTGAGAGAGACTGGACTGAGGGCTTATAGACCTGTTGTAGGGCAGGTCCTCACCAGACATCACAGGCAACAATGTAGCCTATGGGCACAAACCAGACAGGAATGGACCAGACAGGACTGGCAAAAAGTGCTCTTCACTGACGAGCCTGGGTTCTCTCTCACCAGGGGTGATGGTCGGATTCACGTTTATCGTCGAAGGAATGAGCATTACACCATGGCCTGTACTCTGGAGCAGGATCGATTTGGAGGTGGAGGGTCCATCATGGTCTGGGGCGGTGTGTCACAGCATCATCGGACTGAGCTTGTTGTCATTGCAGGCAATCTCACCGCTGTGCGTTACAGGGAAGACACCCTCCTCCCTCATGTGGTACCCTTCCTGCAGGCTCATCCTGACTTGACCCTCCAGCATGACAATGCCACCAGCCATACTGCTCTCTCTGTGCGTGATTTCCTGCAAGACAGGCATGTCAGTGTTCTGCCATGGCCAGCGAAGAGCCCAGATCTCAATCCCATTGAGCACGTCTGGGACCTGTTGGATCGGAGGGTGAGGGCTAGGTCCAATAGGTTTACTATTCCAAATGTCCGGGAACTTACAGGTGCCTTGGTGGAAGAGTGGGGTAACATCTCACAGCAAGACCTGGTAAATATGGTGCTGTCCATGAAGAGGAGATGCAGCTGGTGGCCAAACCAAATAATGACTGTTACTTTTGATTTTGTTCAGGGACACATTATTCAATTTCTGTTAGTCACATGTCTGTGGAACTTGTTCAGTGTATGTCTCAGTTGTTGAATCTTGTTTTGTTCATCCAAATATTTACACATGTTAAGTTTGCTGAAAATAAACGAGGTTGACAGTGAGGACTTTATTTTTTGCTGAGTTTAGTTAAAGCATCAGTTTTGTTTTCCAAACGAGGACTTTTTTTAAATAGAGTAATTGGAAGAAAACTATACCATTTTAGATTACAGAGAATTGCTTTATTATCCTAAAGATCAAACTAAATGTTAAGTCTGTGGGGAATAAAAAAGTAAAAACACTACTACACATCAGAAAGAAAGCGAGAATGGATTTAGCTCAGTTCCTCTTAACAGCCTTTCACATTATTCTAAAATACTGGAATGGAAAAGAAAACATTTACCTGTAGAGGGAGTCTACTTGGTAGTACTAGTAGATTTTCACAGTACCCAATCAGTCTGTTGTTAAATCAGTCTTTTTAAAAAGACACCAGTGCAGATTATCTTATTGAATCAAAATAATAAAACAACCCTTGTCCAAATATTACTCTTTACTAATAAACATGGATGACAGAGGACATGCGTAGTGTATTCTGAACACCAAGATTTGTTATCTGGGTCAACATCTGTTGATGGTGTGTATTTCAAGATAATCTCTTTGATTGAAAAAGTCAACTTGACAAAATGTCTCACTCGGTTGGAAAATGGTGCTTGCCAATACAATAATTTTGGGTATGATTCCTGCATGGGCCTTTCAGCTATTTGACCATGACTTCATGTTTATGCATCCTAATGGTAGCTTGGTAGTTATACTGTCAACTCTGATAGCAGCTATACCAGTTTACTATTCCAAACCATCATCATCATGAATTCCGTGCATGTCGTTTGTAAAGGCTGATGACCTACAGTATACTGTACTTTCCAAGTCAAAGTAGGAATTGAGTTAAATGTTACCACAGCAGTTTATCTCTCCCCTTAATAATCTCAGTATCATGGCATAAAGCAGTCAAACAGGGATTTAGATAAACAATAACAAACATACCAATGGTCTGATTGACTGCCATCTGTCTGATGAGTCTACCTGACTTAGTACAAGATTCTCCCTCAAGAAAACTACCCTTCATTTCATGGTCTTGGGTAAACTATACCTAACTCCCATAAGGGTTTGTCTTCATCCAAATAAAGTATTAATGACAACAACAACATAATGAAAATCACTTTGCGATGCAAAACAGCATCATGGTCTCGTGAGATTAATGACACAGACAGAATAACTCAAGAGGCAATCATGGAGTAAAATACCCCATCGTCACAAGTGCTCAGATATCTAAATCCAGCAGATATTGTTTTGAAAATGGTTTCCATATATGTATTTGTATGCATTATGTTAATCATGCTTAGCATGCCTCAGTGTATTGCAGATGTGCAATATTAAATCCCCTACGTCAATTGTGCAATACTAAATCCCCTACGTCTAGCGTGCAATACTAAATCCCCTACGTCTAGCGTGCAATACTAAATCCCCTACGTCTAGCGTGCAATACTAAATCCCCTACGTCTAGCGTGCAATACTAAATCCCCTACGTCTAGCGTGCAATACTAAATCCCCTACGTCTAGCGTGCAATACTAAATCCCCTACGTCTAGCGTGCAATACTAAATCCCCTACGTCTAGCGTCCAATACTAAATCCCCTACGTCTAGCGTCAATACTAAATCCCCTACGTCTAGCGTCAATACTAAATCCCCTACGTCTAGCGTCAATACTAAATCCCCTACGTCTAGCGTGCAATACTAAATCCCCTACATCTAGCGTGCAATACTAAATCCCCTACTTCTAGCATGCAATACTAAATCCCCTACGTCTAACGTGCAATATTAAATCCCCTACGTCTAGCGTGCAATATCAAATCCCCTACGTCTAGCGTGCAATATTAAATCTCCTACGTCTAGTGTGCAATATTAAATCTCCTACGTCAATTGTGCAATACTAAATCCCCTACGTCTAGCGTGCAATACTAAATCCCCTACGTCTAGCGTGCAATATTAAATCCCCTACGTCTAGCGTGCAATACTAAATCCCCTACGTCTAGCGTGCAATACTAAATCCCCTACGTCTAGCGTCAATACTAAATCCCCTACGTCAATTGTGCAATACTAAATCCCCTACGTCTAGCGTGCAATACTAAATCCCCTACGTCTAGCGTGCAATATTAAATCCCCTACGTCTAGCGTGCAATACTAAATCCCCTACATCTAGCGTGCAATACTAAATCCCCTACGTCTAGCGTCAATACTAAATCCCCTACGTCTAGCGTCAATACTAAATCCCCTACTTCTAGCATGCAATACTAAATCCCCTATGTCTAGCGTGCAATATCAAATCCCCTACGTCTAGCGTGCAATATTAAATCTCCTACGTCTAGCGTGCAATATTAAATCCCCTACGTCTAGCATGTAATATCAAATCCCCTATGTCCAGTGTGTGATGTGAATGTCTGTTTCCTGGTGAAGGGATTGGGGTTTGGTACATGATGACTACATATCATCTCAGAGAGGCTGGTCTGTCTGAACATCTTGCTATGAGACACTCAGGAAGGATTACAAAGAGACGACAAAGTGAATGTGATTTCTACTGATAACTGCACACAGCATTCTGGAAGACAAAACAGTCACAAGCAGTGACATGTCTATAACTCCCCAGCAATGTTCATATAGACAGTACCATTCACTAACACTTTGAGCCCAACAAGTCTGAAAACATTTGCACCGAATACAACAGTGAAATGCTTACTTTACAAGCCCTTAACCAACAATGCAGTTAAGAAACAATTGTGTTAAGATAGATACTTTTTTTTAAATAGAAAAATAAAAAATAATTAAAAGCAACAATAAAATAACAGTAACAAGGCTATATACAGGACAGTACTGGTACACAGAGTCAACGTGTGGGGGCACAGGTTAGTCGAGGTAATTGAGGTGCATGCTATACAGAGAAATATGTTGCGAGTAGGGTAACAGCCTCAATTTGTCGGGGCATGGCCTCTACAAGGTGTTGAAAGCGTTCCACAGGGATGCTGGCCCATGTTAAATCCAATGCTTCCCACAGTTATGTCAAATTGGCTGGATGTCCTATGGGTGGTGGACCATTCTTGATATACATGAGAAACTGTTGAGTGTTAAAAACCCAGCAGCGTTGGGTGCGCCTGGCCGGTGCACCTGGCACCTACTACCATACCCCGTTCAAAGACACTTAAATATTTTGTCTTGCCCATTCTCAATCCATGTCTCAATTGTTTCAAGGCTTAAAACCTCAAAAAAGGAAAAAAGGCCTTTAAAAAAAAAGTTCACCTAAAATGACATACCCAAATCTAACTGCCTGTAGATCAGGACCTGAAACAAGGATATCCATATTCTTGATACCATTTGAAAGGAAAAGTGTAGAAGTCAGTTCCTACATTTTAAAATAAAAATTGATTTTATCAAACAAAGCTTACATTTTGTGTCTGGGATCCCTAGGATGACAAATCAGAGCAAGATTACTGAATGTAAGTAGATGATTTACCTTCAGAGGTGAATATATCAAAACAGTTGCTGTGATAAAAGTTTGCTGTGCACTCTCCTCAAACAATTAGAATGGTCTTTTTTCACTGTAATAGCTACTGTAAAATTAGACAGTAAAGTTAAATTAACAAGAATTTAAGCATTCTGCACATATAAAAATGCATATGTCCTGGAAAGATGGCTGTTACTTAAAACGTCATTCTAGTCACAGAGCACGTTAGCAACAACCGTCCAGGTATAGGGACACCGATACCGTAGAGGTTAAAAATCCTTTGTTAGCCTGTCTCCTCCCCTTCATGTACACTGAAGTGAAGTGGATTTAACAAGTGACATCAATAAGGGATCATGGCTTTCACCTGGATTCACCTGGTCAGTCTGTCATGGAAAGAGCAGATGTTCTTAATGTTTTGTAGACAGTGTAATATATAGTTTTGTATCGTACAGAGTTCCACACATAGTAATTTAATAGGATATCTGTGGTTCCACCACTTTAGAAGGCATTCCAACTAATACCTTGCGCCTTTAACCATCGCACAGCATTCAGCACCATGGATAGCGTTGCGATCAATTTGACATTTTGAATGGACAAAAGACTAATCGTCGATTCAGCACCACAGCTGCTGAACAGTGCCATGCCCAGGTAGCTTTGCCATGTGGAGAAGAAAAAGGTGAAGATTGCAATCACCTGTGTAGTGGTTGGGTTTGACATGTTCGTCTACTGTTCCAATTCCCATTCCCCCAAAACTTACAATTGTAAAACTAGGCCTAGAGAATACATTTCAGATCTTGGGTTCATGCTTAAATATTTCAGTCCAAATCTAATAAAGAATTAAATCATTTGAAAGGGTCAATCTGCAGTTCAAACAATAAAGCACTCATCCGGCCACCGTTGTGGGTAAACAGCTTACTGATGGGGCTGGAGAAATGTAACCTCTCTCAAATTCATAGACTGACCATCCATTTGATCAATACAATAATTTTAACCATGTTTTGAAGCTATACAATGTTTGTTTACAATTAGATTGTTTACAAACAATGGAGTAAAACAAGTTTATATTTTGGGTTCTGATTGTGTTAAACTGTTAAACTAAGCTCAATAAGCAAAAAAAGTTGTATTCTTCAAAAATCAATATAAGCAGCATACATAAAAAATAAATAATTAAGCAATCGCAGATTGCCACGTAAAAACAAATATGGGTTCTTAAAAATGTTTAATCTCTTAAAATATAATAGCTACACCAAATCTAGCCCGCATTAGGCTTATTTTAGGTTATTCTTAATCATGTGCACCTTAATTTGGGAGAACAGACTCGTGGTAATGGCTGTAGCGGAATTGTATCAAATACATCAAACATGGTTTCCATGTGCTTGATGCCAGTCCATTCGCTCCGTTCAGCCATTATGAGCCGTCCTTCCCTAAGCAGCCTCCTATGCATCTCAGTAACAGTTGCAATAAGACCAAGTACTGAATACATTTAGGGCAGGGGTCCCCAATGCCAGCAATAGTTCCAGCAATAGTGAAGACATCAAAACTATGAAATAACACATATGGAATCATGTAGTAAGCAAAAACGTGTTAAACATATTTTATATTTGAGATTCATCAAAGTAGTCACCCTTTGCCTTGATGACAGATTTGCACTCTTGGAATTCTCTCAACCAGTTTCATGAGGAATGCTTTTCCAACAGTCCAAGGTCCCACATATGCTGAACACTTGTTGGCTGATTTTCCTTCACTCCTTCACTCTCCCCTCATTTATGTTAATCTTTCGTAAAGTGACTCAAGCAGCTCTTACCGTGGGCAGTAAATATTCAGCCATAAATATCTATTCACAACATTTGTTTTCAATTTAGAGAGCTCGCAGGTTTTAGTTTACGCCAAGGTTTAGCTAGTAAGAGCAAGATGGAAAGCGAGCAGCAACGTATCTCTACAAGTGTATTCATGTTTGATTGTTGGGACTGTTGTTCTAGTCTGACAATCGGGGTGGGTGGGATTTTTATTATTTTTGTCTTCCTTTTTTCTATGTTTATTGTTTCCTCCCTAAAGAGACACACAGGTCACTTTTGTGCTCAAACCAAAGTTGAAACGTTTCCTAATTATCTGCATATGATAGATTTCTATTCAGTTACATATTTGAAACCCAACCTATGCTTAATCCACTCAAATATGTCACATTCAACGTAAAAGGTCTTAACAGCCCGATTAAAAGGAAAAGAGTCTATACATACCTTAAGAAATTAAAGGCTGACATTGTGTTTTTACAAGAAACACATCTTACAGCCAGTGAACACAAGAAATTGAAGAGGGAATGGGTAGGACAAGTTTTTGCATCCTCTTTTAACTCCAAAGCAAGAGGAACTGCAATTTTGATAAGTAGACACATCCCCTTCTGCGTCAACAACACCATCTCTGATCCCTCTGGCAGGTTTGTTTTGGTGCAGGGGCATATGTTTTCAGAGTCTTGGACCCTATTGAATATTTATGCTCCTAACTTAGATGACCATATGTTTATTCAGAATGTCTTCCTTCAGGTTGCTCAAGCACCACCAGGATGGCTACTGGTTGGAGGAGATTTTAATTTTTGCTTAGATAGGAGTTCTTGATAGGTCTTCTGATAAACCCTCACTTCTTACCAAAGCCGGCAAGCTCACCATGTCATTCGTGAAAGATCTCAATTTACTAGACATCTGGAGACAGTTGCACCCACAGGATAGGGACTACTCTTTTTATTCACACCCACACAAGCATAGATAACTTTTTACTTTCGACACAACTGTTTCATAGAGTGTTAGATGTCAAGTATCTCCCCAGATTGCTTAGTGACCATTCTCCTCTGGTATTATCAATCTCCATTCCAACCAAGGTAAATGGAGCATATAGATGGAGACTAAATTCTACACTTCTAAAGCAACCTGAATGTTGTGCATTCATCAAAGAGCAGATCAATATTTTTACTTTGACAAACAAACCCTCTGCTCCTGACAGCTTCATTCTTTGGGACACATTGAAGGCCTACCTGAGGGGACAGATTATTTCCTATACTAAAGGGCTGAAGAAAAAACATGGTGCGGAAATGAGTGCTCTTGAATCTGAAATCTTCGAGCTAGAGAAAACCTACCAAAGAGGCCCGACTAAAGATCTATACAGAATTTTGGTAAATAAAAAACTTAAATATAATATTCTGAACACATATCAAGCTGAAAGGGCCATCACTAAATCAAAACAGCATTATTATGAGCTTGGAGAGAACGCTCACAAAGTATTGGCATGGCAACTGAAAGCAGAGGAAAGTAAGAGGACAATTAATGCCATAGAAACTCTCACTAAAGAGATATCTTTCGACCCTACTGAAATTAATAATACTTTTAAGAAATACCATGAAGACCTCTACACTTCCCAATCAAGCGATGATCTATCAGAGATAGACTCCTTTCTCTCCTCTCTCAACCTCCCATGCCTGTCAGGGGAAGACAGCGAGCGCCTGAGTGAACACTTCTCAGTCCCTGAATTGTTGGAGGCCATTAAATCCTTACCTTCTAATAAATCTCCTGGGGAGGATGGCTTCCCTCCAGAGTTCTATAAAGAATGTAGGGAGATGTTGGTCCCCTACCTTATGGAGGTACTTAAAAAAGCCAGAGAAGAAAACTGCAGTAATTACTGTAATCCACAAGAAAGGGAAAAACCCACTAAAGTGCGCCTCCTATAGACCAATCTCTCTCCTTAACACAGATTGTAAACTGGTCACCAAGATGCTATCTAAGAGACTGGAGTCATGTCTTCCCCTGTTGGTCAACCCAGATCAGACTGGCTTCATAATTAATAGATTGTCCTCCAATAATCTCAGAAGGTTCTTTGATATAATTCACCTTGCTAACAAAAACAAAATACCTGGTGTCGCAGTCTCCCTCGACGCTGAAAAGGCCTTTGATAGGGTTGAATGGCCATACCTCTTTCGCGTCTTGGAAAAGTTCGGTTTAGGTACCGTGTTTGTAAATTTGATAAAATCACTCTACAAATCTCCTAAAGCTAGGATTGCTACCAATGGGATTACTTCCTCCTCTTTCCCTCTTTATAGGGGGAACAGACAAGGTTGCCCAATTAGCCCCCACCTCTTTGCCCTCGCCATCGAACCGTTGGCTGAGGCTATTAGAACGTGCCCTGACATACATGGCTTTGAGGTGGGCCCCCATACCCATAAATTATCACTCTTTGCGGACGACCTTATCTTATTCCTAACAAACCCAGAACACTCCCTCTCTCACTTGCAGATCCTACTACAGTGTTATAGTTCTTTCTCTGGATATAAGGTCAATCTTGATAAAAGCGAAATCTTACCGTTGTCTGTCTTTGACCATCATACCATCAAGCACAAGTTTCCTTTTAGGATGGTCACCTATGGGCTTCACATATTTGGGCATAATGGTGGATGGTAATCTGAACAACCTCTATAAACTCAATCTGGCCAGTTTGTTGCAAAAGGTGGAGGTTGACCTTTGTAAATGGATGGACTTACCTCTCACTCTACTGGGTAGAATCAATGTAATTAAAATGAATGTCCTGCCCAGGTTTCTATATCTGTTTCAATCTCTCCCTATCCCTGTTCCCGCAGCATTTTTTTCCTCTCTCGACAAGCTGACCAGACGGTTTATCTGGCACGGCAAAACCCCTAGGGTTGGCCTGGATAAACTGACCCTTGATTACAGTCAAGGGCGCTTAAACCTCCCCAATTTTAGAATGTACTACTGGGCTGCACAGTCTAGGTTTCTGGCTCAGAGGTTTGACAATGGTCCCTCTCCCTCATGGTTGAACATTGAAAAGCTTGAGGTAAATGATGACACTGGAGCAGATCTGTTTTACAAATGGGACAGAAAATCTATAAAAACCATCACAGACAACCCTTTAATCATACATTCTGTCCTGGCATGGTGCAAACTGCTGTTCGGACGAGGGGGATTCCTTTCCCCTAAAACCCCTTTATGGAACAATAGATTGATCCCTATGTTTTTCCAGAATAGTAACTTTAGACCATGGTCTGATAAGGGGATCACTCTTCTGGAACATTGTTACGAGGAGAGAGTTCTTATGTCTTTTGATCTGCTGAAACAGAAATACCACTTGCCTAACAGGGACCTCTTTAGCTAACTACAACTACGAAACTTTATTAGGATGACTCAAGGGACGCAGACCAACCACTGTTCAAGACCATTTCCCGTGTTTACAATGCTCTTATGTCAGGACTAACACTGCCTGGGCTAGATAAACCCCAACTTAGATGGGAGAGAGATCTGGGTATTGATCTTGATGAGGATCTATGGAGTGACCTATGCAGGGATGGGGTTACATCCACATTGAACTCCTGTTACAGACTGATCCAGTTTAATTTCCTCCTTCAGCTCTATATCACCCCATCTAGACTGCACAGGTTCAACCCAGATATCTCCTCCCTATGTTTTAGATGTGGCTCAGATGAAGGAACATTCCTCCATTCCACTTGGCAGTGTTCAAAACTACACGGTTTCTGGCAGGGGGTATGCGATACCATATCCTCAATTCACGGGGTTGCATTCCCTTTAGACCCGGAGGTCTGTCTACTGGGTAACTTTACTAACACCAATCTTAGGCAAAGCCATACTATAAAGCTAACAGAAATATTGCTAGCGATTGCCAAGAAATGTATTGCCTTGAAATGGAAATTGGATTCCTCCCTGCCAGTTGCAATGTGGCTTTCGGAAGTTAATAGTTGTATCCCTTTGGAGAAAATCACTTACTGCTTGAGGAATAAGTTAAAGACATTTTACAGAATTTGGCAACCTTTTATTGACTATATGGAGAATCTCCCCCCCACATCTCATTGATTGAATCTATATATAATCCTCACATAATGTTATTTTTCATAACATTATGTTTTTTAGATATATTTTTAAAAATATTTTTATTATTGTATGTTTGTTTATATAACTATAATTAATTTTTTTGTCTGTTACTGTCACTTTGTCCTATCGTTGTCCAATATCTTTTCACTTTTGTTTTGAATGTTCTTAATTGGAAAATGCAAAAATCAAATATTTAAAAAAAAAATGTAAAAGCTTACAACAGGGTTGTCAAACTATTTAAAATGTCTTGATAAAAAAATGAAATACTGTAAATTATCGTAAAACGTGTGAACAAAATAAAACAAATCATATTAGCATACGTTGTAGCTTAGACCCTATTTTACATCATCTGAGATTTTTGTGTTCTGTCCGCCATCGGTTGAGACACAACATGCTCTTGAATACAGGGAGGGTGTCATTTTAATCAGAAACATAATTCATAGAACGGACCAGTCCCTTAGGACTACTGGAATTGATCTGGTCCACCATTGACATTTTAATTTAATTGAAATTGTAACTTCTAAATTACTACCACAAAGATGGCCGCCGGTCCACTCACCGTCGAATGTCAACTTATATGGTCATGTCCATTCTATTATCTACTGAACAAAAATAAAAACACAACATGCAACAATTTCAATGATTTTACCGAGTTACAGATCAAATAAGGAAATCAGTCCATTTAAATAAATTCACAATCTCTGCATTTCACATGACTGGGCAGGGGCACAGCCAGGTCCACCCATTGGGGACTGGCTGAATGTGTTTTTCCCCACAAAATGGCTTTATAACAGTCAGAAATACTCCTCAGTTTTATCACCTGCCTGTGAGGTTGGTCTCAGACGATCCCGCAGGTGAAGAAGCCAGTGTGGAGGTCCTGGGCTGGCGTGGTTACACGTACTAGACGTACTGCCAAATTCTCGAAATTGACATTGGTGTCTTATGGTAGAGAAATGGACTTACAATTATCTGGCAACAGCTCTGGTGGACATTTCTGCAGTCAGAATGCCAATTGCACAAATCTGTGGCATTGTGTTGTGTGACAAAACTGCACATTTTAGAATGGCCTTTGTAATGATCATGCTGTTAAGTCAGATTATTGATATGCCACACCTGTCAGGTGGATGGATTATCTTGGCAAAGGAGAAATTTTCACTAACAGGGACGCAAACAAATTTGAGAGAAATAATCTTCTTGTGTGTATTGAAAATGTCTGGGAAATTTTATCTGAAAACCGAAACATTCAAGATATATATATATATATATATCTTGAATGTTATATATCTTGAATGTTTCGGTTTTCAGATCTAAAGTCACTTTGAGCAAAATGTGCAAAAATGTAAGGAAGGTTTCTTTAAAAAAAGGGGGATGGTGCTGCCAAAATGTGAATGAATTCAAATGGGTTTACCCTTTAGTAAAAGTATGTTATTTAATTTTGTATAGCATAAGATCAAATCAACCAATCGAATGAGAAGCAAAAACACAGGTAAGGAAACAAACAGTTCTTAAAATCAATCTGCAAAAGAGCATTCTGGGAAATATGATTTGAGCAAACATTCATTTGTAATTTTACTCAAGTTTATTCAAATTCAGCTAACTTCTAGCAGTTTGTTGTGTAAACAACACATTAGCAAAAAATTATTTACCTTTTCAATTCCACTCAAACGCACAGATTATCGTTCATTACACCATTAGTTGAATTGTTTTTGTTTGATTTTTAATTAAAATGTTGTGCAATGGTAGTCTACAAAGCTTGTCAAAATACGGAAATTGTACTGGCAAGTGTAGCCTAATATCGGGTAACAAACAAGACCGACACAAGGTACCACAACAGCCTACCACAACATCATTGAGTGACAGCAGTAAGTGGCAGCTGAATCACACCTTTAGCAAATAAGTATTCTGCGTTATGGCACACACAGCCACAAAGTAGTTGGGCAGTAAACAACAATACACTTACCTCTAATCTGCAGAGGTTCGAGTTTTTGGACCGTGACTTCTTCTGAAGGTAGACGGAAAACCATCTCCTAACTGTAAATTTCTGCATGTTCGTGTCCATTGTGTTCCCCGCTTCAGATCTGCATTGTCAGTTTGTCTTTGCTCAACACCTAAATCCAGATCAGTACACAACAATAGAGAGGGATTTAGTTTCCTCCCAGCCACTCTCTTCTAATCCACTTCCTATATGGCAGATAAACAACCACCAGGAAAACCAGCGATTTGGTCACTGTTGACACCACTGCAGTGTCCGTCCGTCCTTGCTACAGCGCAATGCTTTGATATGCACAAGTATTTCGCTACACCCGCAATAACATCTGCTAAACACGTGTATGTGACCAATACGATTTGATTTGATTTGACAGTGCCATCCAAGCAGCAGTGATTCTGGCGATTACGGTCCTCAGCACCCGCCGCTATCCCTTTTGTCCCGCTGAATCAGCACGGTGCAGTCATGCAATGTGAAGCAAGCGAGGGCTCCCCTCCTCCCCAACATTCAGCTTCTTCTTTTCGCGCCCAATCAAACAGGACTCTCACCGTTGGAAGTACATAACTCCCCCTTCTCTGACAACAGAGAGCAACTAATCCACATGTTCATGATACACCCCTACCTACCCCATGTAGATATCAAGAAGGGTGGACACAGACTCAGAGAGCAGCATGCAATGTTGGTATGAAGCCCAGTGAAATGACGAGACGTCTCATCTGTCGTCAGGCATGTTAGGGATGCATGGATCACAGGTGAATGTTGTGGTGTTTTCAAGGCTGTGTTTGCACAGGTAGCCCAAACATGTACATCCTCCCACCCTCAGAATAAATTAAGAGTGTCAGCTGATTAGGTGTCTGCTTCAGACAAGGATCAGCTATGAGGAAATCAGATTTTAAACATTGATGCCATATTTATAATTCTATAAAATATATCCAACTAATTGTACAATAAAGTGAGGGAATTATTTCCACTGATGTCCTATTTTTAAAAAACATAAATACATATACAATTACATGGATACAGACACATTAGAGATACCCGATAGAAACGTTATACTGTTCACACATTAACCAGCTTTTGACATTCGTTTTATAAGTTGTTATGGTTGGTATGGGTTTGAGTTGCTGTGGTAGTTTCCACTCAACAGCAGCAGTATATAATTTTTTTTTACCACCTACTCTTATTTAAAACAGTGCATTTTAGAGAATCTGGCTATGGTTTTATACTGGTTGACATCTCTAACAAATGAAAAATAGTTGGACAGAAGCTAGGGGACTGAGTCTATGATAATTCTGTAGATCAGACCAAGTGTAATTAATACTACTCATTTTTTTCCACAGATAGCCAGCCTATCTGGTTCAAATGCTCGACCTTCAGATGCTATGAGGGGGGAGTTTAAGTACAATTCTTACAAGCTTGTTTTGGCTGATATGTAGTTTATTCTTGAGATGTTTGGGACTGCTGGTGAACCATGAAGTGAAGTCATAATCAAAGTTACACTGGACTAGAACACTTGCCGTGCATCTTAACTGTCAATAGCTAGGTTTCCATCCAACTGGCAAAATATTTTCATGCCAACATTCTAAAATCTGTAGAAAAACAATATGCACATTTTCCGTCAAATCGAGTCTGTGTGTAATTACGTAGTGCGCATAAAAATGACTTTTGCGGTTAAATTCCCAGGTACTGATAATGTTGCTTAGGTATAGTGAATGTGCCCACTCTGGTATTTGCACATGCGCTCTAGTCAACAGCGCATAGATACAGTGCGGGTATAGTGTACATGATGAGATTATTATGGACAAAAGGTGCGAATTTTTTTATTGTCAAACGGCAGTCAAGCATTGATCATCATGTCACCAGAATAAGACCCTCGATATTTATTGAAAGGAGCATCAAGCTCATCACCATGGACTTTCACCACCCTGTGAAGTTAATCATAATTTATTTAATCTGTAAGAAGTTGCATGCTTTCCCATGATGTTGTGACATTTCTTTATCCAAAATGTACCTTACTCACATAAAGGTTGGATGGAAACCTGGTCAAGCCATTTTGAGGGTGCTGGAATTATATTTTGGATCAATGTGCCCATGCCTACATCAGACTTTTGCAGTAGCCTAATAATATTAAAATATTGTGACTGGTTGTGTTTATGCTACATATAAAAGGTAATACATTTTACAAGTTAAATGACAAATATTTAGGCTATATTGAAGCGTTAGGTGCTAGGTGTGCGAGGAATATCCGCCCAGATTGGAGGAGGAAGAGCCTTCTCACTTGAAAACAATAATGCAATTATTCATAGCATTGTGGTATTGTCGGCTAGTCTAGGTAGGATAATTGTATTGTCCCTAAACAAGATCAATAGGGGAGCTTTTTTGAGCTGAATGTCTCATGTCTTGACTGTTCTGTCATGCACAATGATGCACCTGGCCTCCCCGCTACCTATCAAACTATTCCTATTTGTTCTTGTGGATTCATATTGAACATTGATGCAGCTTTGAATGCTTGTATGTGTGATATGATTGATAGTTAGCCTATTGCAAATCTGGACAAATTATCCTCCTACTACTATTGTCACTAAGAATGGTGGACAGAGGGCAGGATAGATACAGGATAGATGAGGAAATTTGGCTAGGATGTAAGAAATTATATAGAGTAAACCCTGCAAATCAGCGACTGTTAACCTGGGAAAAAATGCACTACCCTCCATGGTGCCCAATAAAAAGAAACACAACTGCCCCAAAGCAAAAATAAATAAATCAAGTTAGACAACCCTCCCCTTTTTTTGACCACTCCCCCAGCCCAGTAAACTAATGGTGTTTTCTAATGCAAGAAATAGACCTCTGAACCTTTCACCTATTACTACTTGTCAGGGCAAGGAGATTGAGGTTGTAACCTCATATACATATCTAAGAATTTTAATTTATGATGGCCTTTCTTTTAAATTGCATATTCAACAATTTACAAAAAAATTGAAGGTGAAATTGGGATTTTATTTTAGGAATAAGGCCTGTTTTTCTTTTGAAGCCAGAAGGAGGCTAGTAGTATCAGCTACATTTATGCCTTTACTAGACTATGGGGATATTTTATACATGAATGCTTCTGATCAGTGATTGTGATCAATTGACACTCTTTACCATGGCACTTTGAGATGTATTTTAAACTGCAAAACCCTTACGCACCACTGTACTTTGTATACCAGGGTTGGCTGGCCTTCTCTAGTCACTCGTAGGCTCAGTCACTGGTATACTTTTATTTACAAAGTCATTTTGGGTTTACCACCTTTTTATTTGTGCATTTTTATTGTTCAGAAGTGTGGTGGGTACTCTCTTCGTTCGCTGGACTTTATCCTGCTAACTGTTACAAATGTCCGAACTGAATTTGGTAAAAGGGCTTTTATGTACTCTGCGCCATCGTCTTGGAACACCTTACAAAATACTTTTAAACTGGAAGAACTTGTCCCGATTGGTGTTTTTAAATAACTGATGAAGGATTTTGAGGCTAATTCCCTGACCTGTCAATGTTTTTAATTTGCTGTTTTATACTCTTGTGAATTCAATCGTTTTTACTAGATTACTTGTAGTTTTTCATGTTGTCTGTCTAATGTTTTTGTAATGACTTGGTGCTGCCTATCTTGGCCAGGGCGCCCTTGAAAAAGAGATTTTAATGTCAATGAGCCCTTCCTGGTTAAATAAAGGTTAAAAAATAAACACTTTTTTATTTTGAACTGTCCCCAGGAGATCAAATGCAAACAACCTTTACAAAATTAGAATGCCGGTAAATCACTAATTTGAAATGTATAACCCATGTACTCAATTGAAATGTACAATCAATCTTGCTAGTGTGCATTGAGAATCCTAACGACCTCTTAGGAGTAGCTCATTATATAATGTACATTAGTTTATCAATATGGGAGCCATTATGAGGAGAACTCCATTAGGCCTACCATCTAACCCCATGACCTCTGTCTATACTGTAGAGGGTCGTCACAGCACAGCTACAAATACATAAACAACTTTGAATTGGTTTACTGTGTAGAGATTGTTAAAGAAATGATGCACACACTTAGCTAGTTTATGCAATGACGTGTTATGCCTACAATACAGTGAAAGTATCTTTGTAACTGGTTAAAGTGGTACGTAAGCCAATGCTTTGTACAAATGTACAAATCTGATGTTGCAGAGCCACACTGAAACCTTCAGATAGAACATATTTTTTATCCTTCTGCATGTGCAGCTTAGAGGTAGTGAGGTGAGAAATATCCATTGCAGTGGATCAGATTTTTTTTCACACTCAAATGTTCCACATTCATTACATTCATCAGAGCATACTTACAGTATATGAACATCCAGACATAGCTTATGTCAGGGACTGTTGGGAATAGATTGCATTTGTACCAGTACAATCAAACAGTGGTAACAGTTGTTACCAGCCCTATAGGGACGCTTGCTTCTGTTCTCACAAAGGGGACAATGCCTCTAAGAATAACAAGCTTATAATTAGCAATGACCCAGTCCCAGACTCACCAGGTCATCGTCTGATCTAAGCCTGATCCAGAGGCTATGGGGAGGACAGGACACCAGACCAGACGTTGTCAGGGGCATAAACAACTTTTCATACACCTGTAAGTTAAGGATAATGATATTTTCACCAAATCTTGTGAAAAGCATAATTGGGACAAATGTGTCACTATTTTCCAGAAGCCTCTACAGTTGTTTATTTAAAGCAGAGCAGTACTTTTCTAGCCGTTAAAAGACCTGCATACACTGTATGTGGTGAATCTTCAGTAAATGTGAACATTTCCATAATACCTCATTCCTTTGGACAACACAAGGCATGTGGGACAGACTGAAATATATTACACCCTGGTGGGTTTTAAATTCCTAAACAAGACTGCTAAATAGCTAATCAACTGGCTTCCCGGACTACCTGCATTGATCCTTTAACTAACTCTCTTGCACTGGCTATGGACACACACACACTTGACTCAGTCACATATACTTACACTGACACCCAAACACATGCTGCCGATACTTATTTCACCCTTACCTACATGTTCAGTACATATCTACCTCAATTACCTCATACCCCTGCATATCAACACGGTACTGGTACTCCCTGTATATAGCATGTTATTTTCTACTCCCTATATATGGCCATCTTATTTTACTACTTATTTTTGTTTGTTATTCACTGTCACTATTTCAATTTTTTTTCAATTGTATTTATTATCTTTAACTCTGCATTGTTGGAAAAGGACCCGTAAAAAGCATTTCACTGTTAGTCTACACCTGTTGTCTATGAAGAGTGACAAATAAATTTACACCCTGGTGGGTTTTATATTTGCAAATAAAAAACAGAAACATCTGAGTGATTCTGCGAGAATCTGTCCATATGTTAATATCTGTGAAATACTACAAACAACGAGATAACGAGTCATCCACAAATGTGGTAATGGCACAAAATATCATACCTAGAAAAAGCCAAAGACACTTTAGATTGGAATTTCATAGAGTACTGTCTGACAAAGATAATAAAGGTCTCAAAACCAATCTTTCATATCTTTGAAGAGTCACTGCTGTGAATATATTCTTTATTGGTGTGACTTCAAAAGAATGTCAGGATTTGACATGTAAACCCACTTTAAAAAGTTAACACCCTACTTTTCAATGATAATGTCAAGACTTCAAAGTGCATGCTTTAGTGGATATAAGCACCTAAAAATGTTCCCCTTTGGAGCAACCGTAGAGCAAAAGTGTTGCGGTCTGTTTCTCAAAACAAACATCAGAGAGGATTTCATTCAAAAAGCTTTACCGTGTCTTTCTTGACATACCCGCTTTCCATACAGTAATTTACCTGGAAGGGATTGAACCATCAGGTTTCTTATATCTGACTGGGATTCATGATACAGAGCTGTTCCCCCATTAAAGTATTTCCTAGTTGCAATAATGTCCTTAGAATCTGTTCAATATGTATAAGACATGTCTATATGCAATTTCTTTATTTTAGATCCACAGGATGTGAAAAAAAATCAGTCATCACTTCAGTTTGTATAACAGTCATATGGACTGTACTGGACATGATCCCACTCTGAGAACACAGATGGAAGGTGGGAGTAATCATGCAAATATTTCCGCATAGAACCTACTGGTGTTGTGCAGAACTAACTACTTACTACTTACATTGACATATTGAGCACATCACAAAAGGCAAGTACAGTCCATAATAATAATTATTATTATTTGGTGTGTGCTTATATTTTTCCTATTTCACATGTACAAGTGTGTATTAATACAGATTTTGTTTTTGCACACTTTTCCCTGAGACTCCATCCGAGTGGGGTCACGGCCAGGGCCTGGCATTATCAACAGCAAGCAACCCTGGCACAATTATGGTTGAGTGCCTTGCTCAAGGGCATAGACATATTTTTCACCTAGTCGGCTCAGGAATTCGAACTAGTAACCTTTCGGTTTATTCGGATCCACATTAGCATATGGACCATTTCTGGGATCTTTTATTTCAGCTCATGAAACATGGTACCAACACTTGACATGTTGCATTTATATTTTGTTCAGTGTAATTTGTTAAATTACATTGTTTTGCAATGAAGGTCCACTGTAGCCTCAACAGCACTCTGTAGGGTACCACTATTGTGTTGTTGAAGGACAGCTAGCTTCTGTCCTCCTCTGAGTACATTAACTTCAATACAAAACCTAGGAGGTTCATGGTTCTCACCCCCTTTCATAGACTTACACAGTAATTATGACAACTTCCGGTGGATATTCTCCAACCTATCAAAGCTCTTGCAGCATGAACTGACATGTTGACCACCCAATTAAAGGATCAGAAAAGGAATCTAGTACAGAAAGCATAAGCTACTGCTAGCTAGCACTGCATAAAATGTGGTAGGTAGTTGACTTAAAGAGAGAAAAATATCATAGCTGAAAAGTTTTGAACAAATTCATTTATTCTAAAGTGAAGGAGGAACAAGAGAGAGGGAGAGAGAGAGCTATATTTCGTTTTTCTTTCACTTTCACTTACTTAGCTAGCAAATGCAGGTATATAGTTTTTTCGACTCAAATACTTGGCTCAAACAGAGGGATGCTATGTTAGCTAGTTGGATATGACTATCCAACACTGGAACTATTCCAAGTCAATCTAAGCTTTTGGTTTCACAAATGTATTGCCACCGGGGCCATCAGTGTAAATGCTAAACTGCTTACTACACTGTACTGCATGATTGTAGCGGGTTTACTAACGCGTTAGTTCTATTAGCTATGTTGACTGGTGAACATTGAAGTTCACAAACAAAGGGAAAGGGTGTGGAGGAGAGCGTGTAGATGTGAGAAGGAACACACAAGCTGTTTAGTATGTGGCTATGAAAGTGAACTGTTTGCTTGTGATCAGGGGTGCATTCATTCAGCTGATTCTGTTGAAAAACATTTCTTAAAACAGGCAAGAGTGGGCAATGCAGGCAAGAGTGGGCAAGGCAGTATTGAATGTGTCACTGTCTGTCCATGTGTCACTGTCACCTCAAATCTTCCTCTCAACCTGTGTGCACATACGTTGTAAACTTTAATTTATAGATAAGGTTGTAGTAACCTCATGATGGGAATAGGGAACATTTGAGTATTATGTAGTAGCCTAAACCTATTGATATTACATTGAACTGAATGAATGGAATATGAATGACAGTAATACAATATGGTGTAATAGAAATAAGGTCATGCTCATAAAAACAATTATCGTCCTCCATCCTCTTAAATAGCACCAACTACCACTGAAAGGAGCATATCTACATTATTACAGACCAATAAAAAAAGCCAATTAGCACAATGCAATTAGCTAATTTCGAGAGATCTTTCAAGCAGATTATGTAAACCTCTCACACAGCACTGGTCCCCATGGAGCTGAAAATGAATAACTGTCTGAATACAGTAGTAGATCTGAACCTTAGCCTCCAGGTATAAGCTTATGATATGTCTAAAGCAGATATTTCATACAGTATATCAGAACCTTACATTTATGTTCAAGTCATACAATAAATTCACTTCTATGAAATGCAAGGCTTGTAGTAGTGTATCCATATTACTGCACTCCTTAACCTTTAGCAGTGGGCTAAATCAGGGTCGCACAGAGTGTTTCTTGGTAGTCAAACAAATCAAATTGTATTTGTCACATGCGCCGAATACAACAGGTGTAGTAGACCTTACAGTGAAATGCTGACTTACAAGCTCTTAACTACTTTGAAATAATAGTATACACCTCACACACAAATGGTTCTGGGTTTTAAAAAACAAAGACACCTTTACCATGTCAGATATAGAGTTGAAAGGCATTCAGTTGAGTTTGCATCCCAATATTGCACTTTATCACAGACGACTGAAATATTACAAAACTGTTTGACATAGGATTTTGAGGTTTATTTGTTTGATTAATTATGAAACATATGAATATTCCATCCATGAGGGAGCTTTGGTTATTCTACTGCAGGATATCCCTACAGAGGTTTTTACACTTACCTAAGTAGCATTAAAATACCTGATCATAATACTGTTTCTTGATAGAGATAGAGATTAATTAAAATAAATGTGTCGAGATACAGTATGGAAAACATTGATCTTTTTTAGGAAGGTACAGGAATAGATTCACTGAGCACGTAATTTGGGCCATTGTTCATGCTCAATCATGTGAAAAAGTAATGTATTTCACGTCAGCAAAACATCCCCCTGAAAAACTGTCCATTCCACATTACCCCTCAAACATCATAATGAGAAATGGCATGGTTGTCAGTGCAGTCCAAACCCTTGCTTAGGGAGGGACTGCTTTGCTTTGTTGTGTCTAAATGGCTGGAAAAACTATAGTTAGGCAGGAACATACAAGCTATAGAGGGCTTGAAGGCAGAGATACCGAAGTGGAGAAGTATCTGACTTGCAGCCAGGTCTGACCTGTGGCTGATTAGAGTTATCTTGCCCAAAGCCAGGTGTGTTATGATTCATATAGAGATCAATCCATTAGGACCCAGACTGTCAGCCACACATCTGTATGGTCTTCATGTCTGTCTCCTGTTCTCTCCGCTCTCTGGAGAGTCACAGGGCAGAGTGGTAACCCTGGTGTTTTATAGGTCTGCTGTGAAAAGATAGGTCTCCTTGTCTGCTGTCAACTCACCTGTGCAGATGCACATGTTCAAAACAGCATCTATTACAAAATCGTTTGACATAGAAACACAGGCTTTTCGGAGGTTTAAATTTGTTTGATTATTTATGAAATTATTTAATATATTAATATTCCATCCACGAGGCCACTAGAGGGCGCTTTGGTTATGCTACTGCAGGTAAAGAATTTTAAGTATCCCTGCAGAGGTTTTTACACTTAACTAAGTAGTATTAAAATACTTGATCATGACTGCTCCTTGATAGAGGTAGACATCTGCAGTTGACATGATCTTATTGTGGATTTATTCATTTCCTTGAAAAGTTGTGAGTCCTTAGATGCATTGAGAAAGTATTCAGACCCTTTGTATTTTTTCCACATTGTTACATTAAAGTCTCAAATGGATTAAATAGATTTCCCCCATCAAACTACACACAATACCCCATAATGACAAAGCGAAAACAGGTTTAGACATTTTTGAAAATGTATTAAAAATAAACAGAAATCCCTTATTAACTTAAGTATTCAGACCCTTTGCTATGAGACTCGAAATTGAGCTTAGGTGCATCCGGTTTCAATTGATCATCCTTGAGATGTTTCTACAACTCAATTGGAATCCACCTGTGGCAAATTCAATGGATTGGACATGATTTGGAAAGGCACACTGTCTATTTAAGGTCCCACAGTTGACAGTGCATGTCAGAGCAAAAATAAAGCCATGAGGTCGAAGGAATTGTCTGTAGAGCTCCGAGAGAGGATTGTGTCGAGGCACAGATCTGGGGAAGAGTACCAAAACATTTCTCCTGCATTGAAGGTCCCCAAGAACACAGTGGCCTAACATATAACTACACAATTCTAATCACCGCATAGGCGAGTAGCAATGATAGATTTAACCAACTTACTACCATAAAATGCCTTTGTTTGAAAATCTGCAGATCTCTCTTATTGTCCCTGACCTGTGCATCACTGAATGATTACCCGCCTTTAACTACATTCTGGAGGACAGACTGAGCACCGAGAATGAATGTATTTCTAGGCTTTGTGGTTTTGAGAACTACACAGGCACTGAATGGAATATATAGGAACTCTGCATGCATCACCTCTGTTGTATTGCTAACAACTCATGTATTCCTGAGTTAGCCAGTATATCATAGTTATTTGTATGTCTTCCAAACTCCTCCCTTCTATTGAAGCATTTTAGAGATCAACACATAAGATAGCTGGAAACTCACGACAGAGCATCTCTCTGATTCAGAGGGGTTGGGTTAAATGCAGAAGACATATTTCAGTTGAATGCATTCAGTTGTACAACTGACTAGGTATCCCCCTTTCCAGTATGTGTCCTCTGTATCCACTGGCTATTCTTACTGCTATACTACAGGAAGTTATAATGAAGGATATCAGATACTGAACATGTAAAACATAGATACTGCTTTAGCATACTAACCTGCGCTATATTCAGGAGCTCTTCATAAGGACCCTCATCTTCGGTTAACGAGGCAAAGGCACTGTCAATAGACAACGTCTCCATGTCTGCACATGCCAAATCCAAACTCAGCCTTACATTCCCGCTCACTTCAGTCAGGGAGTACTGGCGATGACTCATGGTGAAGTTACTTTCTTTTCGGCCCCGTCACCCTTACAGGAAGAAGGGCCAACACAGGATCTCTGCTCTCCTCTACCACAGATATGAGTGAATGACAAAATGGTTGCTTTCAAGGGCATCCAGAATTGCTCTCAGCCATAACCATTATCTCTGGGACCAGGTCCTATTAATTCACACTGCTTAAAAGCCAGTTGGCTGGATCTGACTTTCAACCTCCACAAAGAGGCATCTACCCTGGCTATAGAGGAGCTGAGGTATAAGGCCACGAGTGCTCGTGTGCAGTGACTATCCCATGCTGTCTCTGTTGACTTGAGGACATAAGACACTTAACTCTCTTCAAAAGGAGAGGGAGGGAAGAAGAGTGAAAGAGGGAGGGAAGAAGAGTGAAATGCATTTCTAATGGGCCTTGTCACCAATTAGGAAGCAGTGATGTAGCCGAGCCATTGTTCGGAATGGCTGCGAGCCAGAGTTATTTTAGTCAAGAAGAATCAACCTGACTACTTCACTCACTGATAAGCTTCAATAACCACATTAAGAGTAGTGCATGGATCTCACTGTGTGTATGTGTGTAATACCCACTGAGGCAACTGTTGCCTCCCTACGACTATTTGGTTCTGCCTGTTCTTGGCAAATGAGATTTCATTGACACTATAACCTCTTTCCTCTTATCCTACGATGACAGTTACATAAAACTGATTGCACCACACATAATATGCATTATACCGACAAGGCCCATAATACAACATTTTAACTCTTATTTTGGGGACAGGGATTCAAATGCAGTTCACAAGGGGAATATTAAACTATGCTGAAATATAAGTAGACAAGATATTGTGCAATGTAATATTTCAACATTCCCAGGACAGATACACATTTGTCATATTTTTGATAAAACCCTTTTATATGAAATGTAAAATACTTGTTGCAAAAATAAGCTTTACTTACCACCGGTCACCAACAGACAAATCTCTTCAGTGTGCTGACATGCCTTACATGAGGTCTAAAAAGCACAATGTTCCATGTACTCCAACAGCCTATAAATCTCTTACACACAAGGTGTCATGAGGATATATCAATGGCATGCCTGTAGGATACAACTAGCGTATACATCACCAGCATTGCTATTCTACCACTCGTAAACACTATAGTAAATAGATTTACTTTTTTTTTTTAATATCTTAAAAATTGCTCATGAGTAATCATCATCTTTGTTCTAATATACATCTGGCTATACATCTGCAGTTGACATGATGTTAAAATTAAGAAGGTTACAATACAAATACAGGATTTTAAGTCAAAATCATCAGCGTTCCTGGACATGGAGTTTTATATAATTGTATACCTTTTGTGGATTTAACATTCTTTAAAATGTGTAATTTGTTAGACTGAACAATACCACACAGTGTTAGACAGGGACTGCCTCTTTTGGCCATTGGCGTTGCGTTGAGGTTTTATGACCTCTTGTGGCATTTAGTTGAATGTGCATACTTATGCATGTTAACTGGATTCACTAAAAAATCTAATTCCAGGGTAAATGGTACATAAAAACTGCTGCAATAGAAAAATTACTTTAATGAATTGTACATAAACATTACAGAGGATTGGAACCTACCAAAATAAGGCCACCATTTAAAAACCAAAGCGTATTCCACAATTCAATGAAATCAAACTAACTAAACAGCAGAAATGACATTGTTAGATATAATACCTGTATCTGGTTAAATCATGATCATGATAGCCTTGTTAAACTGTGCGCAGAAAATCTCGACTTTAGTAATGCCATCTCCATAACTTATGCATTTTAACCACCACCACGCACATTCTTACCATAATTACTCAACACAGTTTACAACTAAATAAAATGAAAAACATATTGAAAGACAAAACTAATGAATGCAGTCATCAGACCTCTTCATAAACTGTGCATCAAACTTTAAATGTTATGTTTAACAAAATGTAGGACCATACTTTAAACAAACTAAGGCCAATTTAAAATGACTCACAAATCCCTTGAAAGCAAATGTCATCCTATATTAGAGGTGGATTAGTGTTACATTCCACAAACTCACATTATACATCGACAGGCTCAAACATGGACCCCACTCCCCCTCTACAGGATATAATGCACTGCATACTACATGACTGGCGATCACATGTAGCATCAGCCACTAGCCTACGATACCTGGTGTCATATATTCCCCTCTTTCTCTGCCACATCTAAGATGCTCTGTGGGGAACTTCTTATTTATGTACATTTTATTATGATTTGCAAAGTATTATATATAAAAGTATTATATATATATATAAACAAAAAAAGCTGATTTGTTCCTTGAGTTACAACATGACCACCCTGTTTCCAAGAATCAAGCAGTAAAATGTTAAGTTTGAATGCCAGAAAACAGTTCCAAATAACAGTAGACACATTCAATTAAAAACTGTTAGGGTTTTTCAGATAAATCTATGTGTGAACTCACACCAAGTGGAACCTTCCTGTATCTATGTTCCATGTGAGATATGACACTGGTTATAAAGGGATGCGTGACCATACCGCACTAGCCATTACACTGACAGTTTCCCCTTCAGGGGAGGGTAGTAGACCGGTGTGGCATGGTCACACACACTAAACCCTGCACCCTTAACATTGAGGTTCACTGTGTCTGTCTCAGAATGCTCACAGTCGTCCAGTTGAAAGTCTGAGTTGAAGCAGATCTCGATCTGCCCCAAGATTTGCACCTTCCCTTCCTGTAAACAATAAATAACTTAATGATTCATTCTATATTTAGGGTTAGGATTCATGATTTTATTTTTAAGTGGTGTGCAATGACTATTCTTCATGTAGAATGATTAGAGAAACGTATTCTAAATAGAAAATGGTACGCAATTCTTGTTATCCTATACTCTTCAAAGAAAACCTTTAGCATATCCATTAACTAGTTGTGCTTAAGTTAGCATTTTACCCAAAGACAAAATATAAAAAACATGATACCTTTGGATGAATACACTGAATCTTTGGTTTCACGTTGTAGAAGTTGAGAATGTTTCCTTCAATGAGGTCAAACTACAAACAGACATAATCAATTTTACCACGAGTACTCATCACATGCTATTAGAACCTGAACGACATGGGTTTTCGGGGTCCGACCTTTTCCACATTTTGTTGTGTCATAGCCTGAATTTAAAATGGATTACATTTTTTTTTTTTTACAAACAAATAAAAAATAAAAAGCTGAAATGTCTTCAGTCAATAAGTATTCAACTCTTGCTATGACTAGCCATAAGTTCAGGACTAATAATTTGCTTAACATGTCAAATAATACGTTGCATGGACTCTGTATAATAGTGTGTAGCATGATTTTTGAATGACTACCTCATCTCTGTACCCCACAAATACAATTATCTATAAGGTCCCTCAGTCAAGCAGTGAATTTACAACACAGATTCAACCAAAGACCAGTGAGGTTTTCCAATGCCTCACAAAGAAGTTCACCCATTGGTAGATGGGTAAAAAAAAAGCAGACAATAAATATCCCTTGGAGCATATTAATTACACTTTGGATGGTGTATCAATGCACCCAGTCACTACAAAGATACAGGTGTCCTTCCTAACTCAGTTGCCGGAGAGGAAGGAGACCGCTCAGGAATTTCACCATGAGGCCAATGGTGACTTTAAAACAGTTACTGAGTTTAAAACCCCCTAGAGTCGATGTCCACACCCCCATGGAAATCTAATTAGAATTATATATATTTTTTAATCCGTCAGTTTAAACTAGAGATCTTTTGCATGGGCTGTGTCTCAATCTACCGGATCCTGTTCCACATTGGCGGTGAAAGGTGGTGTTTGTCAGACCATGAACATCCCGAAAATTGGTCTTGTCACGACGTATGTAGCGATTGAAAGGTTTTGCTCTACGACCCCCACAAGTGTCACGGGACTTGTCTGAAATCGGTATTGCCGATCTGCCAGCATCGGTGTGTACAGCCCAGCACAGTTTGGGCTACACAATAATATAGAAAGGTGATTCTCTCACTAACACATACATGTCAGTTGTTTTGCTCTAGGACACCTACAAGCCTCACAAAACTAGTCTGAAGGTAGCCAGGTACCAATTTCAAAAATAAATGGCAGTATATATATGGAGATTAGTTTCATGCCTAAAATAAGGGGTTAAATACATGTATAAAAATAAAAAAATTAATAGTTTCTGATCTTTATCGCTCAGATATAGGACAGACACTTCAGAACAAACTTCTGTATAGATGTTTATTTTTGTACTATGTATGAAGTTGTTATTCAATGCGTTTCTATGGACTAATAGCAGTAAGGCCAACTTCAACGTTTCGTAAAAAAATTATAATAATGGACCACACCGGCTTAGACGCTTAAAGATTAATGGCTGTCATAGAAAAAAAAAATGAGGATGGATCAACAACACTGTAGTTACTCCACAATACTAACCATACAGGCAGGCCAGTGAGGTATTTCAACTAGGACTTTCCCCTTAAAAACCATGCAGATGAGGCCTCAACCCTCTCCTTTCATATTTTCCCTGTTCTTTGTTTGTTTCGGGCTATTACCAAAACCATTGATGTATGGTAAAGTTGTCTGTAACACAGACTATAGTACAGCAGTCTTTGAAGATGTCAGAGGATTCACTAGCAATTGTTAGTGGACACGGACTAACAATTCACCTTTCAGCAGGACAATGACTTAAAAGACAAGTTGCTGACCAAGAAGACAATAAAATATCTCTGAGTGGCCCAGTTACAGTTTTGACTTATATCTACTTGGAAATCTATAGCAATACCTTAAAATGGTTGTCTCGCAATGATCAACAACTAATTTGACAGAGCTTGAAGAGTTTAAAAGAATAAAATGGGCAAATGTTGCAAAATCCAGGTGTGGAAAGCTCTGAGAGCAGGGATGGGCAACTGGCCGGTCCTCGGATCATAAAAAAAAGCATAAAGAGCTAGGGTCTCAACTTACTGTTTCAAGTTAGAATAGTAGAAGGTGCAATTTCAAAATTTGCATTGCATTTGTGCATTAGCAGTTTTTCTTTTGTTATGTCACTATTAATAGCTAATTTTCCATTCAGGCCTAAGGCAAAATGAGTAGAATTGCATGAAATTAGATATAAAAATGACAAAATCTTATCTCCACCCCATGGCAAAATGTGAAAAATTGAGGACATTAGCTGTGTAACAACTATGCACATGTGGGTACGCAGAACCACGCGCAACTGCAGCCCCTCGTGAGTTGTTCAGATTTGAATTGTAGCCCCCACCCCTGTCTTAGAGACTTACCCAGAAGGACTCACAGCTGTAATCACTGCCAAAAGGTGCGTCTGCAAAGTATTGACTCAGGTGTGCAAATACTTATGTAAATGAGATATTTCTGTATTTAATTTTCAGTACATTTGCCAAAATTTCTAAAAACATGTTTTCACGTTGTCATTATGGGGTATTGTTGGTGAGAAAAATATATATTTAATCCATTTTGGATTCAGGCTGTAACACAACAAAATGTGGAATAAGTAAAGGGGTATGAATACGGTGCCTTCTGAAAGTATCTGCTGATATACAGTTGAAGTCGGAGGTTTACATACACCTTAGCCAAATACATTTAAACTCAGTTTCACAATTCCTGATATTGAATCCTAGTAAAAATTATCTGTTAAAGGTCAGTTAGGATCACCACTTCATGTTAAGAATGTGAAATGTCAGAATAATAGTAGAGAATGATTTATTTCAGCTTTTATTTCTTTCATCACATTCCCAGTGGGTCAGAGGTTTACACACACTCAATTGGTATTTGCTAGCATTGCCTTTAAATTGTTTAACTTGGGTCAAACATTTGGGTAGCCTTCCACATTGTGCCCAATAAGTTGGGTGAATTTTGGCCCATTCCTCCTGAATGGCCCATTCCTCCTCCTCAATACTCTGATTTATTCTCTCTCTCTCTTTCTGGCCTGATTTGCGTGAGTAATGGTACATTCTGAATCTGTTAAGTGCAGTCATTTCACTTGGTAATGATCTGGTGTAACTGAGTCAGGTTTGTAGGCCTCCTTGCTCGCACTCTTTTTCAGTTCTGCCCACACATTTTCTATGGGATTGAGGTCAGGGCTTTGTGATGGCCACTCCAATACCTTGACGTTGTTGTCCTTAAGCCATTTTGCCACAACTTTGGAAGTATGCTTGGGGTCATTGTCCATTTGGAAGACCCATTTGCGACCAAGCTTTAACTTCCTGACTGACATCTTGAGATGTTGCTTCAATATATCCACATCCATTTCCTCCCTCATGATGCCATCTATTTTGTGAAGTGCACCAGTCCCTCCTGCGCAAAGCACCCCCACAACATGATGCTGCCATCCCTGTGCTTCACATTTGGGATGGTGTTCTTCGGCTTGCAAGCCTCACCCCTTTTCCTCCAAATATAACGATGGTCATTATGGCCAAACAGTTCTATTTTTGTTTTATCAGACCAGAGGACATTTCTCCAAAAAGTACGATCTTTGTCCCCATGTGCAGTTGCAAACCGTAGTCTGGCTTTTTTTATAGCAGTTATGTCGATATAGGACTCGTTTTTACTGTGGATATAGATACTTTTGTACCCGTTTCCTCCAGCATCTTCACAAGGTCCTCTGCTGCTGTTCTGTGATTGATTTGTACTTTTTGTACCAAAGTATGTTCCTCTCTAGGAGACAGAACGCGTCTCCTTCCTGAGTGGTATGAGGGCTGCGTGGTCCCATGGTGTTTATACTTGCGTACTATTGTTTGTACAGCTGAACGTGGTACCTTCAGGCATTTGGAAATTGCTCCCAAGGATGAACCAGCCTTGTGGAGGTCTACAGGTCTACAAAGGTCTTGGTTGATTTCTTTTGATTTTCCCATGATGTCAAGCAAAGAGGCACTGAGTTTGAAGGTAGGCCATGAAATACATCCACAGGTACACCTCCAATTGACTCAAATGGTGTCAATTAGCAGCTTCTAAAGCCATGACATTTTCTGGAATTTTCCAAGCTGTTTAAAGGCACAGTCAAGTTAGTGTATGTAAACTTCTGACCCACTGGAATTGTGATACAGTGAATTATAAGTCAAATAACCTGTCTGTAAACAATTGTTAGAAAAATGACTTGTGTCATGCACAAAGTAGATGCCAAAACTATAGTTTGTTAACAAGAAATTTGGAGTGGTTGAAAAAACTAGTTTTAATTACTCCAACTTAAGTGTATGTAAACTTCTGACTTCAAATGTACTGTTTCAAAGAGGGGAAATTAAAACGTGTAATTTTTCCACACTAATTTCTCATAAATTGCTATCCTAAAGACCAATTGTCCAAGAAATGTGCTTCAAATGTTGATTCCTTACATTGTGATGAATGAAACATCATGGGAATGGCTGTGAATCTTCAGTTGAGCATGACATTCCCTTTTATCCATCCTATTTATTGAATATCGGTTATCGTGGTAAAAGGCCAATACCGGTCGATAACCTGGTATTGAATGCATGCACACATCTGGGTCATTTTACTGCCAGGAACTACGTAAACAGGAACAGTAAGTCAAATGACTTACTGTAAATTAGTCACTGTTGACTTCACATACTCACACATTTAAAATTGTTCATGTTCCCAAAACACACAGTATAGTGTGTTGTTTGATACGATGCAGAAATGCTTGAAGTTTAAACATGCAACTATTTACTCTTTGCAAAATTAAATTATCCTTGGTAATGTAGTAATATTGATTTCATGTACTTACTGTGTAGTAAGTCTCAGAGGGCACAATGTTACATTTCTTCATCACCCTGAAAACATACAAAGAATTTATAAATAAGTAGTAGAAAACATAAATTAGGGTTCAGGGTATTGAAACCATACATTATCCCATATGTTTCATGAGGGTACTTTATTGTTAATTCAGTACACTTACCCATCAAGGTCTAACTTGTGATACAGCTCCAGGGCTTTGCCAAAATATTTGTGTTGACTGTTTAGGGACTCCGCTTTTGCAGCACATGTTCCATGTTTTTGCCATTCATATTTCCTGTAAATAGAAGATCAAACACTAACATTTGTTTAGAAAAATATTGTTACATGAAAATATAACAATTACTTGGAGTAAAGTATTAATACAAATAGAAAACTGGAACAGACCAGAATCTAGAGGATTCTGGAATTTTAAGATCCGGCCACCACTTCTGCATCTCTGGAAGTAGGTCCTGTAAAACATATTCATTATCAAATATTTATCTTAATTTCATAATATATAAACACATTTACTTTAACCATCAAAATGATATTTTGTCATGAATAAGCTCAATCTGCCTTTTGTAAATGTTTGTATTTTAAATGTTTTTCCCCCAGCAGAACATACCTGGATTAAAGTTTCATTGAAGTGCAAAGATGAATTGCATTCCTGGCCTTTATCTGGCCTGTAAGACAGACATTGGTCAAATGTGTACAAAGATAGAAGGCAAAACAGTTTGTTATGTTATGTTATCTGGTCAGTCAAAAAAATGCACTTTCCTACTGAATTTGTTGGAAGTCCTTCCTTACCACAGTCCATGCAAAGTCCAGTAGTCAAATTTGGAATGACAGTGTTCCATCTGTAAATATAAATGTTCATTTTGTCATACAAGTTGGCAAATCTGGCAATTTAGGGCCACCGTATCAATCATACGATCAGATCATCACATGATACGTTAAGTTTATTATGCCATGAAACCATACAGTAATGTAACTTACACTGCAAAATGTGCTCGGCCAGTGGTGAGTCAGGATCAGCTTACTCCACATATGCCTGAAATAATTGAAGTGTAATATTAGGATAATCAAAGTGCCTCACTCACTTAATGGCCTTCAATTCGCATAGATGCTGACTATGGAATGACACCAGCTCAGTGGTCTTGTGGTTAGTGTCCTCCCTGAGATTGGAAGGTTCCCTGGTCAAAACAAAGCTCTAAAAATGGGACATGATCCCGCTACTTGCCATTCAATATTAAGGAGATGGATTGGAGGGAGCCTCCTGTCCAGGTTGTGTACTTGAACATCAAGCTGCCCTATGGGCCATTGTGGCTTGAAAAAGGCTTCTTACTTACTTTGGAATGACAGACACAGTTAAGGGCTTGATGCAGAGGCCAGGCTTGGCATCTGACATTAACCAGACAGATATAACCAGTAACGTTACTTACGGCAGCTCGAGTACGAATGAGGAAGTCATCAGACAGCAGCCAAGGCACAGCAGGACAACAAATGCCAATGACTTCATATTTACACTGAAACACAGAGAACATACAATTAGGAGAAGTATATTTTGGGTCATAGATTAACTGATTTTAGCTGGTCTAATATGTGATGGTAGGCAAACTCTTACAATTATAAAGACTATTATAAGTAGAAGTATAACTCTTATAATTATAGGCCAATTATAATTATAAGCCTAATATAAATTATTTATATTTTAGTTTATAGATAGCTTGTGTAACAAACAGTTATATAATGGTTGGCATGGCGTGATTGTTATTTTGGTGTCAAATACTATTAAAACTTATATTTGCGCCCATCAACACCACAGTCAAATAATGGAACGCGTTTCGCAACTCTGTAGCCAACCACCAAACCTGATGTGGGGGAGCGCAACTTCAGTTTGCACAAAATGTTACATACTACATTATTTTACAAAAACAAGGTTTCCAGTATCACCTGGGCCTGCCACCTGGCTAAACGTAGGCTGTGTGGGTAAGATTTAAATGTAACCTACGACGGATACAATAAGTTCTTACCCTTGTTTTGTTCCTGTGGTTAAAAATAAACTCGTATATACAACTATACGGTTGAAAGGACAATTTAGATGAGGAAAAAAATGTCGTTTGATAGATTAGCAATATGAAGATTCCACTAGTATCACTTATTATGGTTTAAAATGAGACAGCTAAAAACCGCCCGATTAGACGTCTGGTAGAAGCCTACAACAACAATACGGTGAAATTGTTTCCCGCAACAGCTGAACTGAGCGTCACATGCTCAGAAAATGTAAGTCACGTGAGATCATGTGAAACGTGCACTGTAGGCAGCTGTACCACACACATCCGCTGATATTCCACTGGGCCACATACAGTAACAATAAAAACAAGACAAATGTGTTGAATCTTTATTGCAATTGCATTTATCTCTGTAATCTTTCTATAAAAAATGGGCAGACATTGCAAAATGTTTTACAATGTTATTTTAGACAGTAGGCTATGTTATTGTATCATTTAGGCCTTGTAGATAAGTAATGGATAAATTATGCTTGCATGAAGCTAATAAACTGTGTGACATTGCCTCAGGCTATTGGCAGGAACGCAGAACCACGCAGAACCACGCACAACTGCAGCCCCTCGTGAGTTGTTCAGATTTTTTGTAGCCCCCACCCCTGTTTTAGAGACTTACCCAGAAGGACTCACAGCTGTAATGGCTGCCAAAGGTGCGTCTGCAAAGTATTGACTCATTATGTGCGAATACTTATGTAAATGAGATATTTCTGTATTTAATTTTCAGTACATTTGCCAAAATTTCTAAAAACATGTTTTCACGTTGTCATTATGGGGTATTGTTGGTGAGAAAAATATATATTTAATCCATTTTGGATTCAGGCTGTAACACAACAAAATGTGGAATAAGTAAAGGGGTATGAATACAGTGCCTTCTGAAAGTATCTGCTGATATACAATTGAAGTTGGAGGTTTACATACACCTTAGCCAAATACATTTAAACTCAGTTTCACAATTCCTGACATTTAATCCTAGTAAAAAATGATCTGTTTTAGGTCAGTTAGGATCACCACTTCATGTTAAGAATGTGAAATGTCAGTATAATAGTAGAGAGAATGATTTATTTCAGCTTTTATTTCTTTCATCACATTCCCAGTGGGTCAGAAGTTTACACACACTCAATTAGTATTTGCTAGCATTGCCTTTAAATTGTTTAACTTAGGTCAAACGTTTTCGGTAGACTTCCACAAGCTTCCCACAATAAGTTGGGTGAATTTTGGCTCATTCCTCCTGACAGAGCTGGTGTAACTGAGTCAGGTTTGTAGTCCTCCTTGCTCGCACTCTTTTTCAGTTCTGCCCACACATTTTCTATGGGATTGAGGTCAGGGCTTTGTGATGGCCACTCCAATACCTTGACGTTGTTGTCCTTAAGCCATTTTGCCACAACTTTGGAAGTATGCTTGGGGTCATTGTCTGTCCATTTGGAAGACCCATTTGCAACCAAGCTTTAACTTCCTGACTGAAGGTTACATACTACATTATTTTACAAAAACAAGGTCTCCAGTATCACCTGGGCCTGCCACCTGGTTAAACGTAGGCTGTGTGGGTAAGATTTAAATGTAATCTACGACGGATACAATAGGTTCTTACCCTTGTTTTGTTCCTGTGGTTAAAAATAAACTCCTATATACAACTATATGGTTGGAAGGGCCATTTAGATGAGGAAACAAATGTTGTTTGATAGATTAGCAATATGAAGATTCCACTAGTATCACTTATTATGGTTTAAAATGAGACAGCCAAAAACCGTCCGATTAGACGTCTGGTAGAAGCCTACAACAACAATACGGCGAAATTGTTTCCCGCAACAGCTGAACTGAGCGTCACATGCTCAGAAAATGTAAGTCACGTGAGATCATGTGAAACGTGCACTGTAGGCAGCTGTACCACACACATCCGCTGATATTCCACTGGGCCACATACAGTAAAAATAAAAACAAGACAAATGTGTTGAATCTTTATTGCAATTGCATTTATCTCTGTAATCTTTCTATAAAAAATGGGCAGACATTGCAACATGTTTTACAATGTTATTTTAGACAGTAGGCTATGTTATTTTATCATTTAGGCCTTGTAGATAAGTAATGGAGAAATTATGCTTGCATGAAGCTAACAAACTGTGTGACATTGCCTCAGGCTATTGGCAAGAATAGCCATAGCCTAGGCATATCACACTGCTGTGACTGTTAACCCAATCTCTTGTTAAAAATAGTGCTTGGCCACAGTTCAGGTTTCAGGAGGTCATCTTAAGATTCTGTCTTAAGGTTCCTTCAGTTGAGCATAGAGCTAAGCAATATTATATTAACATAGCTTAAAGCTAATAAATATAAAAACAAATATAGGCTATATGAAAATTATCCTCAATTTCATGGATAGAGTTGAAAAAAAAATAAAGTATGACATTATTTAAATGATGTAAACTGAACACATTGTGCTCAGTCCACATTTTGTAAATATTGCAAACTGGATACAGTTTTCATGACCTATTCAGTGATCAAAGAATAACTAACACTATGTGATCTGTGCCTAGCCTACTGCAAGTAAGAAATTATGTTACGGGTTGATGTAAAAGCTATATATAGTCATATGCCTATCCATAAATGGGATGCAAGAGTTGCTGCACTCTGTGTGGTTAATCTTTGGTTTTCATCAGCCAGTGACTCCCAAGTGGGTTTAGGCTGACCTACCTCTGCTTTGCGCTCGTGTAATCTCTTGGGGTAAGTCATGCCTATTATTTCCTTCCTTTTCAGATTATTGGATTTTTCAGAAAGGTGTTGAATTGAGAGATGCATGCTTGGTTCTTGGTTATATCAGAATGTTGAGATTGATTAGTCCAGTTACCTAATTGGGGCCTAGGCTACTGCCTAGACCTTGACATAATAAGGACATTATCTAGAAATATTCATTGTAATAGTTTTTGGACACAAATGATTGATATGAGTATATTGCTCTGATGGCATGTTGATAAATGGAGGCATCAGCTTATAATAGACTTTTAAAATGAATTCTATAAAAAGACAGTTTACTTTGTCTTCTATATGCAGAGAAATGTGGCTCAGGAGTTCAAGTGTCAATATATTTCTGGTACCTGAATCTCTGATGTTCAGCACTTTTGCTGCACTTGAGAATTAGCTGAACCTGACTGATAAATGAATGAGCGAATAAGATAGAAAAGGAAAATAATAGAGTCAAAAAGCTGTTATTTGGTTGTAAACCTATTCCAAAACACATTGAGAGGCAATATGCAACTTTGTAGGACTGTGAATTCAACTTTTTCCATATTCAGAGAACATTTTCAAAGCTACAGAAAGTTTTAAAGTAACTGTCCAGTGAAAATCTCACTTTTAAAAGTTAATATTCTGTTAACTGACAACCAAATAACGTTGTCCTTTACTCGTATTTGTGGCCAAAGCATACATTGGTGAAAAACACTTCAAAAACTCCACCTCAAACTTGTATCTCAAACAGACCGTTTAAAAAATGCTTGCTATTTCCTCACAGAAAATGATGTCATGTTGGCTCATTGGCTGAGCTGGCCAATCAGCGGTCTACTGATGTGAATATTTTTTATGACCGGTTTATGCCCACACCATTCTGTTGTTGGGGTTCGCCCGGCATCCTTCCAACAAAGAAAAGCTGCTTTTTAATTAACATACTTAACTAAAAAAAAATTGGAAGGAAAACTATTTCACTCATTGTAATTAATTATAGGTCATATTTAATAGAAATCTGCAAACCTTGGACAGTTACTTTAAACTAAGTTTGGACCTTATTCCCATATTATTTACTGCAATTAAAAATAACTTGCAAGTGCTCAGACTGTTCTTGTGTCTGTTAATATTCAATCTGTTAGAGGCTATATGGTTTTGTATGTTCTTATTTATCACCACATCACCTGTGAATATAGGCTATCTTTATCTCCTTCATATGGTCTGAATTATATTTAGATTGCTGTATTGTGAGAATAACTGGTAATAACTGAATTTTCATAGATGAACACTTAAGGCATTAACTAGCTCTAAGCCTCAACCCCCTCACCATCTAATTTAAACCTCCAATGAATTTGCTTTCCATTTCATCTGCCCATAACTCAGATTACATAAGAACAGGCCCAATCTTTCTCCCACACTGCAGGTTTGATGGAATTCTATCACCAGTGTCTGTAACCTCACAGGCACCAATACCTAAGACATATAATTTAATGTTGAATGACATACTGTATCATACTGCATATTGTGCCTTGAAATGCATCAATGAATCAAAAAGCCTGAAGAGCCATGGATCCGTTGCATTGCATTGTAGTAATTCTACATTAACATGGTTTGTTGCCATCATCGAGATACAACTATTATACTGTATTTCTATGGTTGCCATTATGTTGCTGCTAGACAATAGAATACAGTAAGTGTGTTCCTTATTTGAATCACAGGTCATTAAAAGTGATAAACTATGGCTGCGACAGTTGCCAGACACAAGCACGTGCACGTCAGCCATGACTACCACAGTGCACAGTCTAAGGTGGTAGCAAAGCAGTACACAAGGTAAGGAGATGGGCCCATAGGAATCCTATGCTTCATTTGAAACATACTAGTGGTTTGGAAACTGGTGGCCAGATTTACAATTGTTTGCACAGGAGTATAAATTGCACCTGCTATTTAATATAGTAAATTAAGCATTTAAACTGTATAGAGCTTATTTAGCATAGTTAGATTAAATGTAAATTAAGACAGTTAACACATTTATCCCGGTCTTTATTCTCCTCTGAGAATAAAGAACTGGTGTAAATACACCAAGTAAATCTGGCCCTCGGTGTACAGTTTCAAATGGTAGTTAGTGTATTCAGCTGGGCATTTAACAGTGGCTAAGTTTACACCTAGAGAGAGCACTTGTAACCCACTAATAGGTTGGTTCCCTGCTAATTGCCAAATCTCATGTAACTATGCAGCCATCCAATTGCTACTACATCACTGGATCACATTCTCTTCTATAAACTGAGGACACATATGCTTTACTAATTTGTATGATGACTAATTGTCATATTTGTTTGTGTATGATAATAATACCATTAACATTTTCCTCTGTAATACACCTTGGACTGATTTGCCTTTAAATAAGGGTGTGTTTACTTGTGTTTGTTGACATCAGGAGTAGAGACAGGACACTCATATTAGTTTGCACCATACATTCTATGGATTGTACCCAGTTTCATCTGTGTCATCTCCGATCACGTAATCTATATTACCTGTACACACTTCTATGATCATTCTGTCAGGTATGTATAGACTGATGATTCATCCGCAAGAAATAGTACATTAGGTAATTTGCCAAAAAAGAACATGAGAATACTGTCAACATGATGCTGTTAGAGGTCTTTTGATGCTAACGAAGTGCTGTGTAGCTCTATGACTACATTTACTCAGCAATAAGCCAATGATTAAAATGCAAATAAGATGCTTACTGTATGTATAGCAAATAATGATTGTTATGGTTAGACTTAACATAGATTTTTTTTGTGGTGCTTAGTTTTTCACTGTGTTGGGCCTTTCTTATATTAGTTTGTAAATGCTTGTTAACTTAAACAAAATTAGCTGTTTAGACTGTTTTATGTTGACTTTTTGTAAATGATCCTTTAATAACTAAGTTTGTTTTGCTCATATAGCTCTGAGGTGGTGGAGGATGATTATCATCACAAACAAGAAACAAGAATCCAGGGAGTGGTAAGGTCCTCATCTGTCATATTGGGAGATTTCAGCATGTCACCATAATTAAAGATGTCATTTGAAAAAGATGAGCGAAAATATTATGTATCAGATCTGCACAAGTACACTTTTCACATGTTTGAGCCAAGCCAAACCGTATTGTGCAGGCTCTGATATTTTCTTTTTGCATTATCCTGTCTAGCACGGTTCCAGTAACTATGATGGATGCATTACCTGGCCAGGGCAGTACAGGTCGCCTCAGCTTGGCTTGGCTTAGTAGTTTGAATAGGGTATTGAAGAAAAATGTAAAATGTACACTTTACCTTCAGGTGAGGAAGAAGATGGTTGAGAAGTACGTCCGTGAGGAGTCTATGATCAGGGGCCCTAAGTTCCTGACCACACTCCGATCCCATACCGTTTGGGAGCACACTCCCGTGAAGCTATACTGCACGGTCGAGGGCTACCCAACCCCTTTTGTGAAATGGTGAGGATTCAGACTAAATACAGATGTAGGATCATCATTTGAGCCAGTTTGCTACAGCAGTAAAATAAGGCTGCAGCAACAAGAAATGTGAATTATTATGTGGATAATAATGAATGGACATTTTTGGTAGGGGTGTTACATTTTTTTCATTATGGCAAATCAAGTCAGACATTTTTAAACCTAGAATACACTACAAGTTTGCAAGAAAAATCTCAGTTACAAAAGCGTGATCAAATTAAAATCCTACATCTGTGTCCAAAACAGTCATTCAGCAAGTTCAACAGCAGCATTTAGCTGCTTATCTATCGGTGCAGAATGTTATTGTACTGGTGTAGCACAACGGGAGAACTGCTTAATGCTCGTGTTTTACTTTCATACCCTCTGTTAGATTGAAATAGTGGTCAAAGTTTTACGGATGATTGATGGTGTTAGATTTTAGCTGAGGTTAAGAAGTCAGCATAGCTAATCTTAACCTGTTATGGGCTCTGTAATAATTGTATAGTTTTACACTAAAGGTATACGTTATGACACAGGTACAGACTGCTTATACACAGTCACATCACAATAGTCTGCATACTGTTATTAATTTTTTCCTGTGTTATCACAGCCACTTGAAAGACTTCACCTTAACCATTTCTAATTGATTTCTCTCCAGGTATAAAGATGGTGTCAGCATTGATTTATCGTCAATGAAATACAATGTGCAGGACAATGTTGGAATTCATAACCTGGAGATCGTCAAGTAAGTTATTCTCACGGGAGGAAAAACCTTAGGCTGCACAATGGATACACACATTCAGTGATAAAACAATCACAGGTTTTTATGTTATGGGAAATCACAGGTTTTCATATTATTTAGATCCATTTGTCCAGAAAACATTATTCTCTCATGGTAGCTTATCACCCCCATTTAAAAAGTCTTAAACAATATCATGACTTTGCTCCTGGACCATCTGAGATTTTCATTGTGGCCTCCCTGCATTTCACTCACAATCACATTGTTTACTGTTAACTTAATTAACACGCAAGTGTTCACAAAAGGGAGCCTTGTGAATGGTGGAGCCGTAGCGGTGGAGCTTTTCCAATTTAGTCCAAAGCCCCCCTGGGCACTGCCCTCGTCTTGGGGACTCATCAGCTGTTCATAGAAAAGTGCTGAGCTCTTTGTCATTTGATCCTGGAGCTCCTTAAAGAGCACTGTATACGCTCGCTGTCAGTGTCAGGAGCACCAACGCTAAACCGCACCTTAAGTCTCAAAGCTCTTTTTGCCTCTCCAGATCAAAGTGAAGGGTTTCAATAAAGAAATGCCACTCTGTATTCTCCCTGGGTTCAAACTATTTCACACTCAAAGAAAACAACCATGGTTTGGAAATATTGAGGGAAAGTGAGCATGGACAGCTTTAAAATGGCATATGGTCAATGTCTTATATCTGTCACTATTATCAACCTCCTCTCTCATTGCAGCTTTAGATGTTTGCCATTCATGTCTTAGAGCCTCTCATGAATATCTCATGAATAATTCATGCAAATGTTTTTTCCCCTGCATAGCATTATTCTCCTGTCTTAAGTTCCAAACATTTGATAATATCTGACCTTGAGTGTGTGGTTATACTGTAGAGGTCAAAATAAGAGACCCTTGGGGTGGAAGGTACTATAGCCTTGCGGGTAGGAGCGTTGGGCCAGTAACCGAAAGGTTGCTGGATCGAATTCCCGAGCTGACAAGGTAAAAAGCTGTTGTTCTACCCCTGAGCAAGACAGTTAACCTGCTGTTCCCCAGGCGCCGATGATGTGGATGTCGATTAAGGCAGCCCCCCGCACCTCTCTGATTCAGAGGGGTTGGGTTAAATGCAGAAGACACATTTCAGTTGAATGCATTCAGTTGTACAACTGACTAGGTATCCCCCTTTCCCTTACAAGCTAGAAAATTATTATTATTATGTATATTTGCAGTATTCATTTACTGTGCTTTCATAAAGTCATAGCACCATTTCAAATGAGGATCATGGCTTGATATTTCCCAGTAATCATTTTGTCAACAGCAATTTGCATAATCTGCATAATTTGTTATCCTTTGAAGGTTTACCATCCTGTAAATTCAACTCAGGAAATTATGTTTGGTGGTTAGTCAATTAATCAAAGTTCTACATACAAAAATATACCCACACAAACTATAGATGGAGACAAAGTCTAAGCCTTAGGTATTGCTGAGATGTTTTTATGTGTTCATGTACATTATCAACAATGTATTCTTCTGGTATTCCCTATAGGTGTGAAACCGATGACACTGCGCAGTACACTGCTGTAGCTAGTAACATTCATGGACAGGTCTCTACTCAGGCCTCTGTCATTGTCAAGAGTAAGTTTGGCAAAGCAAACATACAGTATATAAGTTTTGTTAAGGCATTGATTTTTATGATATGGCTTATTTAAATGATAATGCTATGTTTATATACTTGATTTATTCCACAATACAATATTATAGTGTAATGTATTTTGTTGTTGTGTAGTGATTGTATGTGTATAATATGTCTGTTTTTCAGGATTCAGAGAAGAAGGGCATTTATCCTCCTATGCATGGCTTCCTTACACAAGTAAGTCCACCCAACACCACTGTCCTGTGTATTCTTCCTGATACATTTATCCTCTGAGTAGATCTTGACCACTGTTGAGTCAAATCCAGTAACTGGGGATTGTTTGAATATGGCAACATTCTTCTTGAGTTGCAAGGATGTAACCTACATATAAAAGGTTTATACTATTGTGAGAGACAAACAAACTACTGTAGATCAAAATCAAATCAAATGTATTTGTCACATACACATGGTTAGCAAATGTTAATGCGAGTGTAGCGAAATGCTTGTGCTTCTAGTTCCGACAATGCAGTAATAACCAACGAGTAATCTAACCTAACAATTCCAAAACTACTACCTCATACACACAAGTGTAAAGGGATAAAGAAAATGTACATAAAGATATATGAATGAGTGATGGTACAGAACGGCATAGGCAAGATGCAGTAGATGGTATCGAGTACAGTATATACATATGAGATGAGTAATGTAGGGTATGTAAACAAAGTGGCATAGTTTAAAGTGTCTAGTGATACATGTATTACATAAAGATGCAGTAGATGATATAGAGTACAGTATATACATATACATATGAGATGAGTAATGTAGGGTATATCAACTCAAACATGCATTCTCAACATATGAAAATAATGTTCGTTTTTATTTATCCCTGTAAGAATCGACAGAGACATTATCTGATGAAACCTCTATACTAATCACAACATAAATTGCACCTTTGTATGGATAAAAAAAAAAAACCACAGTCTTCCAAATAATTCAGTGCTTTCTCTCTTTTAAAGTGTATGTAATTATATACATCATTGCAGAATATACTTCTGATCATGGTCATCTATAATTATATTACTAAAATAGAGTCATAATACTGTAAGTCCTGTTTTACTATCTTTTGCAGTTCCCATGTTGCCAGAGATCAAATACACCAAGATCAACATCACCTTCCTGGAGACTTTTGGCTCGGTCTTTGGAACAGAAGGAGACGCGGTCACATTGGCAGCCACAATGAACATTAGCCCCAACCTAGCCAATCTGCAGCCTGAAGCTCAATGGTTCAGAGATGGTAACACATTTTCTCTTACAATCATAGCTGCTTTCAATAACAGCCGATTTACAAGACCATTTTAGTAACTTCAGCCACGGACAGTTCCTCACTTTTAATATTGGCGTTTTTGTTTTGTTTTAGATCATCAGCTGTCAGACTCCAAGTGGGTGAAGATAGAGTCTGGTAGAGGCGAGTCCAAGCTGACCCTGCCTCACCTGAACAAGGATGATGAGGGCGTTTACACTCTCCGTATGGTGACAAAGGGGGGAGATGCTGCGCACAGTGCATTCGTCTCCTGTGCTGGTAAAAAATCTGCTAACTTTGAGAATTGTATACCACCTCTGTGTGTACCAGCAATTCATCTACTTTGAAAACTAGTATAAGCCATATTCTTCTATTTTTCAAAAAGCTCTTTGATCCTTGAATAATTCTGTTCACAGGGCATTTCAAATATAGTGTGATGTACTTTGACAGACTGTGATGATGTGACTTGCTTTGTGTACCTATGCCAGATGGTCCACCCCCAGTACCTGGGTCTCCAGGTGCCCCTATGGACATCAAGATCCATGACGCCAACAGAGATTATGTCATCGTGTCCTGGAAGCCTCCCAACACCACTACTGAAGGCCCCATTATTGGATACTTTGTGGATAGGTAACGGAAGGTGTTAAAATGGGAATCAAATGTGAATATTTCCAGCTACTTTTTCCCGCTACTTTTTCCCTGATGCCATTACCTGACCAGGAAAAACTCCAGGCCCTCGTTATATACATTCTGGTATTTTTTTTCTTAAAATCACATATCATTCTAGGCCAAAAATGGGAGGCAAAACTGTAAATTACAAGCTATAATCTCCCACCACTGTTCGTAGCTTGTGACAGGATAATGTAGCTACATATTGGAAATGTACCAATTTTCCTCAATTATTTGCAGATGCGAAACTGGAACTGAAAATTGGGTGCAGTGCAACGACTCCCCCATTAAGATCTGTAAATACCCTGTGCCTGGCCTTTTTGAGGGCCATTCCTATTACTTCCGTGTGCGGGCGATAAACTCAAAAGGCATCAGCAAGCCCTCCAGAATGTCTGACCCCATTGCCGCCCTGGACCCAACTGAATTTGAAAGACTCCATGGTAATGTGAGGATGGATTCGTAAACTTTAACTTGTGAGGTCATGAATTCCCTAGAATCAAATTAATGTATATAATTTTCTGTTTTTATCTTTGTTTAACAGCCATCAAGTTGGGTGGTAAACTTGACGTTGTAACTTACTACGATGACGTTGAAGGTACTAAATGGTTTTCTATGATGTATGGGGGTCCTTGAAACTCGATAACTAGTTTGATACAAAAATCTTTGTTCTTCTAAGCAGTCATGCTATTACTTTTTTAGGCTTATTTCTTTATACTTCATCAGTGTCAGTAGCACTAAGAAGAAGAATGAGGGTAAACTACCCATTTAGAATATTGAGATATCATTAGCCCCTCACATTGTACCATGTCTTCCATCTGTATAATAAAACACCAATAACAACTGTCATATTTCACATTTTCTTTCTTTTCACGATTTTCCCGTCTCAATAATTAGTAATAATTATACAGCCTAAATTTGGGCTCACCAGAGAGCTGCTGATTAGTTTTTGATGAGAATTCCATCAGGATGCTAAGATACAACCATCTGTGGCACCTTCTTCAGACTGAATGTAACACATCTGTACTAGCAACAGATCCATGTGCATAGACAGGCTAGAGAAAAAGTCTTCAGTACTACAATTTCATAACCTTGAAAACATTTGTTATTGTGGCAATATTTTTGTCAACTCGGGTGATTGTTCCCACTTGGGCAAAAGACATTAAATCTCTGTGATGTCTTGTGTCCGTAGATGAGAAGAAGGTGCCAGGAACCCCTTCAAAGTTGCATGCCCCAGAGACCGACCGAACATATGTTGTCCTCAGCTGGAAACCTGCCCCCTATCACGGCCGGGCCCCAGTGTGGTACTATATTGAGAAGGTTGGTATTCTCACTGTTCTCCCCCAGGTTTATTATTTTCTTCACACATTTCAACATGGAATTGATAGATTTGTGTCCACTAAAACAGGGTTCTCAAAGTGGGGTCTGTGGCCAGATCTTAAAATATAAAAAAAATACAAATGTCTCATTTATTTTTAGGATTATTACTAACAAGAACAGATTTTTTGATTATGAGGTCAGCGGGCCCAACAAGTTTGAAAAACTCTGCTCTAAAACAGATGGAATCTTTCTTAAGATGCGTTCAATAGTATAATCGAGGGCAAAAATATTCAGGTTCACCACCCGAATTAATAGCTGAAGTCAGCAAAATGAATTGGGGTTCTATCTTTCTCTCCATTTCATTTGCCTGTTGAACAGGGTGTAAATCTTGTTTTTGGGGTTCTACCATCACAGTGCCTAGCTGAGACCGGTGCGTGGCAGAGGGTGAACACTCAGGTGCCTGTGAGATCTCCTCGTTATGCCGTGTTTGACTTGGCTGAGGGAAAACAGTACTTGTTCCGTGTACTGGCTGCAAACATGTACGGCAGCAGTGAAGCCTCTGAGCCTACTGAGCCCATTCAGACTCAAGAGCTGCGTGGTAAGAGGGTCCTCTTCAATGGCTTTATAGCGATCTCTTAGAGTCCTCCCCAAGGTTGTGCTCAAGTATTCTCTCTAAAAGTCAAACTCCCTGCGAATCACAGAAATAGTCAAGGGTGGAATTTGAAAAAAATTAAAAAGTAATTCATATTGTAGATTTTGCTAAGAAATAATAGTCCTTCAATTAAAGTAAGTAGATAGTTGACATTTTCCCCTAGACATTGACCCTGTTAATCTACTGTAGGTGAACCCTCCGCTTCTGGTTAAATGGTTGCCACAAGGGAGACTGACACGTCTCTTGTTATCCAATGGGTTGAACTTAAGGAGCCTAACCATGCCCTGTTGATGTACTATAGGTGTCCCCTCCGCTCCTGGTCAGGTGGTTGCCACAAGGCAAACTGACACATCTCTTGTTATCCAATGGGCTGAACCCAAGGAGCCTAATAACCTTATTGGTTACTACATCGATGTCTGTGTAAAAGGCTCCAAGGACTGGGATTCAGCTAACCACAAGCCTCACAAGAGCAACAAGTATGTATTCAGTCAAAGACTTATTATTTGATTGATTTCATTCATCATAATATGTTGACATTTTACTTCATCTGCTATTTTTGATTAGATTTGTGGTTCAAGGCCTGACCACTGGTGAGACGTATGTCTTCCGTGTGCAAGCCATCAATGAGCTGGGTCTTAGTGATGAATCACAGGAATCGTCTCCCCTCTCTGTCAAAGCTGCCCTCAGTGAGTATGCACACACACACGCACACACGCGCACACGCACACGCGCACACGCACACGCACAGGATATAATTGTCATTAGTCAAGGTTCCAACCAGGCGTAAAAAGTGCTGGGTTCAATCTGGCAGTAGCAAAAGTAACAGCAGAAGAAAAATGCAAATACACGATTTTAGCGACCTACTGTGCTTAGCTGGAGACTCTTTTCTCTGTGAATGATCATAGTGATGCAATTGTAGCAAGGTTATCAAGACTGTTTAACAAGTCTGTTGGTAGCTGTCCAGAAGTATGACAAACAAAGACATCTAACTTTGATGCTTTAAATTGGCCGAATATCTAAAATCAATGTCTCCAATAAAAGAGGACCATTATCCTTCCAATTCTAAAGTTTCAGCAGGACAGACTGGGAGCCTATTTGATTTAGCCAATCGTCATGTACCTTTCTCGTCCAAATAATGTTAATAATTTAGGCAATATGAGTCAAAAACCAACCATTGGCTCAGAGTTCCTTTGGGACATTCAACCAACAACTGCAGATTGTTTCATCACACCATACATTTTTAAACTCATTTATTGGTGATACTCCAAACTATGTGGATGGCAGTATTTTGTAGTTTGTAGTGAACAATGATCATATTTAACATGCTAGTGTACTCCATGATGAATTAAGATTGATGTATTATACAGTGGATACAGAAAGTATGCACTGTATACATGCTACTTAAAGCCTGCACAACCAGTATTTCACCAGGAGTTAGGGACGCCTGCTATATATCCACCATGATACATGTTTAGAAACCTTTCAACTCTGTTTGCAGCGATTCCCTCTGCTCCATATGACATTGCTCTGCTCGCTTGTGATGGAGAGTCCATGGTTCTGAACTGGAAGCGGCCCGTCCACTCTGGTGGCTCTCCGGTGGCTGAATACTACATCAACAAACGCAGGCACGGAGAACACACATGGAGAGAGGTCAACATCCCACCCATCAAAGAGAGGCTGTTCAAGGTATAAATCTGATTGACCTTAGTCAAATAAAAATGCTGTTACAGTTAGGATCATTATGAGTCTATTATGCAGTGATAGTAACAGTTTTAATACTTTCCCTATCAACTACAGGTTGGACATCTGAGTGCAGGTGCAGTCTATGAGTTCATGGTTTATGGTGGAAGTCTTGCTGGTCTTGGTGCCCCCTCTGCCCCTAGCAAGGCTTTCCACTGTGATGCCTGGACCATGCCAGAGCCAGGTACGGCACCGAAAACCTCTCTGAAACAAGTTGATAATTTAAAGATGAAACAAAGGGTGCATAGTTCAAAGAAGCAAATGCCATTTTACATGCAAATACTGTTGCATATTTAAACCGTAATGTATATCTCATCCTTTTAATGTGATGATGAATTCTGGAAGAGGTGCATTCAAGCTTATCGGCAGTGCCACTTCCAACATCAATCATTAAGACAGCCTGACCTCTATACACTGTGTGTCTGACTTAAAGTAATTTTCTACATTTACTGCACTCTGAATTTCAGGACCAGCTTATGACATGACCTTCTGCGAGATCCGTGATGACTCTGTGGTGGTGGAGTGGAAGGCTCCCGTCTACACCGGCGCCAGCCCAATCACAGGCTACTTTGTGGACTTTGCCAAGAAAGGCTCAGATGAATGGCACTGTTCCAATGAGAGCCATGCTGTCAGTCACCGCTACCACAAGGTACAGAGTATTCCTAGAATACCTATGAGTTATGACAATGTACCCTGTCTGGCACATTTTACAGTACTTGTTGTTTTCAGGTGACTGGGCTGGAAGCCGGAGTGTCATATGTGTTCAGAGTGCGCGCGGCGAACTCTGAAGGTGCCGGCAAGCCTTCCTTGGCTTCTAACCCTGTGGTTGCCAAAGCAGTGGAAGGTACTGTTGGACAGACACAATTCCCGATGCTGAGCTTCAATGTGGCTTAGTACAGAGCAGTATTCATTCAGTGCGTTCCACAGAGAATGTTTATTTGGGTCAGGATTCCCATTAAAATGGGAGTTAGATTAGCTGAAATGTAGGAGAGTAACACCACGAAGTGTGGGGTACACCAGACAGGGATGTTGAGGAGGGGCCTAGGGAGGGGTTGTCTGTTCTTCTGTTGATAAGGAACATTGGGAGGACATGGGAGGAGAGAAAAATACATGACTCATATGGAGCTCTGTAAAGTGGTTGGAATGAGAGCATCAGGCAACCAGCAGAGAGCAGTGTTGTATTCTGCAGGGACCTCAGCAACTCAAGCACTGGGTGAGATCAGGGAAAAGTCATTCTCACAATTATTTCGGTATTAATTCAACAGAGGATGCAGAACATACAGACACAAATACACTGTGGACATATAATGAACATACTACGCTAGTACTGTATGACTGCACCTAAACACCCATCTCTAGGACATGCTGTACTTGCAATGCCAGATTTTTTTATTGCTGTTGCCTGTCAACTTCACTCTTTGCTTTGTCAATCCAAAAGGTGCCCAGGAGATGACCTGCACAGTGGACAAAGAGTCAGGTGACATCATCCTGTCATTTGAAAGCTGTCAAATTACGGAGAGCTCTCACTTTGTGTGGAAGAAATTCTACAAGGAAATCACTGACTTCTCTAAAGAAATTGTCATCAAAACAGAGGGCAGCACGTAAGCTATGCACAAAACTTGTCAATAGATCAAATATATTTTATCTAAATAAAACTTCTCAGTAGTGATTCAGAAATGTGTAATAGGTAGCAGGTAGCCAAGTGGTTAGTGCATTGGGCCAGTAACCGAAAGGTTGCTAGATCGAATACCCGACTATCAAGGTAAAAATAGGTCGTTCTGCCTCCTGAACAAGGCCGTTAACCCACTGTTCCCAGGCCGTCATTGTAAATAAGAATTTGTTCTTGACTGACTTGCCTAGTTAAATAAAAAATATATACTTCTATTGAAGTGCTAAATATCTCCTCGACCCTATATTCAATGGTGTGTCTTTTCTTCTATTACATTCTAGCTCCAAGCTTATTTTCAAGCACCCTGACCAGGGGGATGTGGGTTGCTTCTCTGTTTCTGTAACTAACACGGATGGTGTTTCTGCCAGCCATGAAATCCATGCCGAAGGTAGGCCCTGGGTGGGGAGTGGATCACAAATAGGAGGTTACTTATTTATAACCCTCATTCTGGACATATCATGGTATAAAATAGATTTTGTCCATACATGCCTACTGTACTAGTACATCTAAATCAACACAACAACACTTCAATATACACAGACAATAATGGCACCCATCACAGTCATTCATAAATATGATATGATCTAGTGATACAGTACATGCATGTCTGGTCTTGTGCAGTGCAGATAACTGTTACTGTGGAAGTATACGATGACGTTTCATGTAGAAAGGCTTTGCTGTGAAGGAAGCTGTTTGGCTGTTTCCTGAAATCAATTTGCGAAACAGCTATTGGATCATTGGAATACTGAAATGCATTTCCCCTTATTTACCTCTATTACAGAGCTGGAGAAAATGCTGGCAAAGAGCTATGGTATCAGACACCCGGGTAGGTTTTGTTTGGATTTATTCAATATGGATTTTTTACATTTTCAATCTCATTCATTTTGGTCCCCATCAAATTATATTTTGGAATACACAGCCCAGGGTAAAAAGACGATTACATTTTTGGGGATTTGGCTTGAATAATCTGCATATACTGTATGGGCGTGGGCGCCGTTGTAGACTGGTGATGAGGTAAGATCCGTGTAAACCACATAAAGGAGACAACTGTTAATCCCAGAAAATAGTTTTTCTGCCCTTGCTCCATCAACTTTTTAGCATGTGGTTCATCACAGTATGTTCTTATTTTCTGAGGAGGAAAATGTATACCTGTTGAACAAATGACATTTCTTTCATGGGCAAATGTCATTTCTATCACAAAACGTACCTCTATTTGCATCACCTTCTTCCTCCCTTTATCCTGCTTCCACAGTGATCCCTTTAAAGACTCAACTGGCCTACAAGATTCTGGAGCGCGGTCGCATGTGCTTCTGGCTGCAGGCGGAGCACATCTCCTCTGCTGTCACCTACAAGTTCTTTGGTAACAACAAGGAGCTCTCAGCAAATGATGTAAGAGTCACTTCCTTATTCCTGTCAACACTAAACTGACACATTGTCTCTGGTCAAAAGTCATGCACTATACAGGTGTCATTTCAGACACAACATGCACAGACAATTTTTTTGTTGTCTTTGAACTCGACATTCTACTCTCATCACGATGTATGGCATGAATAGCCTTTTTAAGCCAAGAGTAGATCACACAACATAACCACATTATTGGATTCGCAAAATTCCCTCAGTAAAGTCCTCTCCTGTAAACTTTCTTGGTGTCTTCTTCTCTGTGTTCTCAGCCAAATCATGCGAGTCACAACGTGGAGACTGGTATCATTGAGTTTGTGCTGGATCATTTCACAGAGGATAGCGAGGGTACCTTTACTGTTCAGATCGAGGATGGCAAAGCCAGAGGCCAGTCCTCTCTGGTGCTAATTGGAGATGGTGAGGGCCTGTCTGCTGTGGGGGAGTTGTTGTGCTCGAATACAGGGTAGGGCTCCATGAGGTATCCAGGATTTATCCCATGTTTCACTTTGTTTGGGTTGTAGATTTCAAGGCAGCTCTTGCAGACGCAGAACACCAAAGGAGCGAGTATATCAGAGTGAAAGAAGGTAAAAGTAAAAAATGTGTGAAATTAATTTGAGTAATATTTGAATTAAATATTAATTTCAAACAGCCAGTACACTAAGATGATGATTAGGTATCATGATGAATTATTAAGGTTCACATTATTTCTGGAAGCCACACACTGTTATCTCACCTGCAAATCCATAAGCCACCCATTGTTACAAGGATATTACAAGGAAAGATATTACACGGATACAAGGATGTTATTAGCAAAACAATGCATTCAAATTTGACCTTTTTGACCCCTCTCCCCCTCCCTCCAAATCCCCCTCCTCCACCTCTAATCTCTCCCTCACATCCCCCTCACCCACTTTCTGTCTATTGTCCTATTCCCAGGCCCCCACTTCAGTGAGTTTTTGTCAGTCCATGTTGGGGACGACTGTTCTGTAGCACTCATCTGCAAGGTATTTAAACATTCACCTTAAATACAATTAGATTAGACCAAGAGATTAAATGGAAATTATGGCGTGAGTTATCGCTAATGCCAACCTAAACCACAAACACAGTCAGCATGATTCAGTTTAGTCATTGTTCCCCTCTGTTGAGAGGCATGATGACAGATGGTGTTGTTGTAGTGCAGTCATGCCTCTTTGTTTGGGCTGGTCCACCTCTCTGCGGGTAACGGGTCTATTGTTTCATAATGCAGGTGGACAACCTGAAGAAAGAAACAGTGCTGCACTGGTTCAAGGATGACGTTGAGATTACCCCTGAAGGGCCAGCCAGTCTGGCATCTGGAGCCTGCAAGTTTCCTATTTCCATGGTAATTTTATCACATAAACACACAGATTGAACAAACTACATATAATAGCAGTTGTTATGTGGACAATAGGCAGAAGCACAATGGAGTGTCTTGAGACCCTGTAGTTTTAATAATAGGCTACAGTGAAGGACCTTACCGTCTGAATTCCAGTTAAACTGGGTTGGGTGCATTCATACTATGACCTCCATTGCTGGAAATCTCAAGGCAGCCATTGAAGAGTTCTATGGCTTTCCATATCATCAGCAAACATCTAGACACAATCAGGCCAAGCAAGAGTCAGACATCTTTGTCGCTAGTACTACAATATATCGCTGTTGTTGAAGGAGGGTATTATCCGCCTACACGCTCATGCAGTCAGTTTCTAGGGGAACGGTTGGCTTTATACAATAAGACAAGACAAAAACACAGCCACCAAAACATTTGGTGATCATGTAAGAGAAGTCAGAGAAGCGGACACTGATGCAGTCAAGGCGCGTTTTGACTCTCGGTCATAGGAACACCAGCCATTTATAGGAAACAAGAGGAATAACCCTGAGGGGAAGAAGACGAACGCCTCTTTCCTCAGTAGAGCACCGCTGTCATAGAAACCAGTCACATCCAATGATGTCATTATACATAATCACACCCTGCAATCTTGCTTTCTCACTCATACTATGTCCCCACAAAGCTATGAGATGGAAAAAGAATACTCTGAGCCTGTGCTTGACATACAGTCGCATGTTTGATATTGCTCATCAAGTGGCCACATGTACAGTGCCTTCAGAAAGTATTAATTCCCCTTGACTTATTCCACATTTTGTTGTGTTACAGTCAAAATGTATTCAATTTATTTTCTTTCTCACTCAACAACCTACAATACCCAATAATGATAAAGTGTAAACATGTTTTTCAAAATGTTTGAAAATTTATTGAAAATGAAATACAGAAATATATAATTTACATAAGTATTCACACCCCTGAGTCAATACATGTTAGAATTACCTTTGGCAGCGATTACAGCGGTGAGTCTTTCTCGGTAAGTCTCTGTATTGTACAGTATTTGCACATTATTCTGTTTAAAATTCTTCAAGCTCTGTCAAGTTGGATGTTAATCATTGCTAGACAGCCATTTTCAAGTCATGCCATAGATATTCAAGACGATTTAAGTTAAAAAACCAACCAAACCACTCAGGAACATTTGATGTTGTCTTGGTAAGCAACTCCAGCGTATATTTGGACTTGTGTTTTAAGTTATTAACCTGCTAAAAGGTGAATTTGTTTCCCAGTGACTAGAATGCTATTTTACAGTAAACAAATTGACAGACTTTCAGCACACTTATAGGGAAGGACATTAAACAAGCACAGCACTTACACAAATGGCTGATGATTTGTTTAGTGAAATTCATTAAAAAAGATTGTGGTGGCTGTTTTATTAGACTTCAGTGCGGCTTTTGACATTATCGATCATAGTCTACTGTTGGAAAAATGTATGTGTTATTGCTTTACATCCCGTGCTATATTGTGGATAAAGAGTTACAAGTCTAACAGAAAACAGAGGGTGTTCTATAATGGAAGCCTGTCCAACATAATCCAGGTAGATTCAGGAATCACAGGCCCCTTGCTTATTTCAATCTTTACTAATGACATGCCACTGACTTTGAGTAAACTCAGTGTCTATGTATGCGGATGACAATACTATACATGTCAGCTACTACAGCAACTGAAATGACTGAAACCCTTAACAAAGAGCTGCAGTTAGCTTCAGAATGGGTGGCATGGAATAAGTTAGTCAAAAATATTTCAAAAACTTAAAGCATTGTGTTTGGGACAAATCATTCACGATGCCCTAGACCTCAGCTAAATCTTGTAATAAATAACATGGAAATTGAGCATGTTGAGGTGACTAAACTGCTTGGAGTAACCCTGGATTGTAAACTGTCATGGTCAAAACATATTGATACAACAGTAGCTAAGAAGGGGAGAAGTCTGTCCCTAATAAAGCGCTGCTTTACCTTCTTAACAGCATTATCAACAAGGCAGGTCCTACAGGCTCTAGTTTTGTCGCACCTGGACTACTGTTCAGTCGTTTGGTTAGGTACCACAAAGAGGGACTTAGGAAAATTGCAATTGGCTCAGAACAGGGCAGTACGGTTGGCCCTTGGATGTACACAGAGAGCAAACATTAATAATAAGCATGTCAATCTCTCGTGGCTGAGAGATTGACTTTATCACTACTTGTGTTTGTGTGAGGTAGTGACGTGTTGAAAGCACGAGCTGTCTGTTTAAACGACTAGCACACAGCTCATGCATACCCCACAAGACTTGCCACCAGATGTCTCTTCACAGTCCCCAAGTCCAGAACAGACTATGGGAGGTGCACAGTACTACATAGAGCCATGACTACATGGAACTCTATTCCACATCAGGTAACTGATGCAAGAAGTAGAATCAGATTTAAAAACCTGAAAAAAAGACACCTTATGGGGGCTGTGAAGCAACACACAAACATAGGCGTAGACATATGCATGCACACACATGATAACATGCACACTATACACATACATACACATGGATTTTGTGTTGTAGATACGTGGTAGTGGAGTAGGGGCCTGAGGGCACACACGTAGTGTTTTGTGAAATCTGTTATGAATGCATTGTCATGTTTTTAAAATTGTATGCTTGCCTTAATTTTGCCTTAACAGCAGCTAACAGGGATCCATTATAAATACAAATATAAATACAAACCAGGTTTTCCTCTAGGATTTTGCCCGTGCTTAGCTCTATTATGTTTCTTTTTATATATAAAAAATCCCTAGTCCTTGCCGATGACAAGCATACCCATAACATGATGCAGCCACCACCATGCTTGAATATATAAAGAGTGGTGATCAGTGATGTGTTGTGTTCGATTTGCCCTAAACATAACACTTTGTATTCAGGACATAAAGTTCATTTCTTTGCCACATTTTTTTGCAGTTTTACTTTAGTGCTTTATTGGAAACAGGATGCATATTTTGGAATATTTGTATTCTGTACAAGCTTCCTTCTTTTCACCCTTCATTTAGGTTAGTATTGTGGAGTAACTACAATGTTGTTGATCCATCCTCAGTTTTCTCCTATCACAACGCTGTAACTGTTTTAAAGTCACCATTGGCCTCATGGTGAAATCCCTGAGTGGTTTCCGTCCTCTCCAGTGACGGAGTTAGGAAGGACACCTGTATTCTAGTTGTGACTAGGTGTACTGATACACCATCCAAAGTGTAATTAATAAATTCACCATGCTCAAAGGGATTTTCAGTGTCTGCTTTTTTCATTTTTACCCATCTACCAATAGGAGCCATTCTTTGTGAGGCATTGGAAAACCTCCCTGGTCTTTGTGGTTGAATCTGTGTTGTAAATTCACTACTCGACTGAGGGACCTTACAGATAATTGTATGTGTGGTGTACAGAGATGGAGTAGTCATTCAAAAATCATGTTAAGTGAGTCAATGCAACTTATGTGAATTGTTAAGCAAAAATGTACTCCTGAACTTATTTAGGCTTGCCATAACAAAGGGGTTGAATACTTATTGACATTTCAGCTTTTCATTTCTCATAACAAATGACACAATCTGAATTATTACATTTACATTTACATTTATATCTATTTTAAATTCAGACTGAAACACAACAAAATGTGGAAAAAGTCAAGGGGTGTGATTACTTTCTGAAGGCAATGTAAGTCCCAGAAGAGCTGAGAAAATGATATGAAATTGGGACAATTGTTTTCAATTATATGAACAGGAAATTACTAAGTTAAAACAATTATTCTCAATGTAATGCAGCCAATGTAGCTTACATGGTCTCTGCTACTATTGCAGAGGGTGGGCCTATCGACTGCATTCTATTTTGATCCCTGAAATTGTGCTTTGTTTTTTATCCAACCTAGTTCTCCAAGGCTTCCACTGGCATTTACAAAGCTACCATCAGTGATGACAGAGGAAAGGATCAGTCCCAAATTGAAATATCCGGCCATGGTAAACATTAATATGAAAACTATATTATGTTGCATCTGAAATATTGTCTTACTGTAAACATACTTTGAACATAATTTTTGTTTTATCAACATCTCTCTTACAGCCTTTGATGAAATAATCGAGAAGCTTTCTAAACTTGCTGGTAGGTATTAATATATTCTTGATTGTCACTTCTCTTTTTAGTATTAAAACAAATGTGTTATCAGTTTATTCTGCTTGTTATTCAACCAGTGCAAGAAATCAGTTAGACTCACTTGATCGTTATATTGCAGATAATTTGTTCCTCACACAGTTGTGGTTTTTCTCAGTGCAGCTAAACCAGTACAGCACAACTAATGAGGAGGATTGCACAGCCATTGGGCATATCAAGGGTCCTGTTACTCCACCCTCATGAACTGGGCTGCAAGTAACATCTGTACTGTACCTGTCATCCTAGCCAGAAGTCATATCTCCATTACGGCATTTATTGCACTGATTCCGATTCCCAGCACCGGCCAACCAATTAGTAAACCACAGCAAATACCCAAGTTGTATATATCTAAGAAGAAATGTTAGCTTAAGAGAAGTATAGAATATAAATGTCAGCATATGTACACTAAAGAACACATGGTTTTTCCTTTTTTTCTCTCCAGGATCCTCTGCAGCAGAGCTGGCAATTCACTGCACGGCAACAGGCATTCAGCTCCACTGCCACATGAAATACTACACAGAGGAGATGAAAATCCATTGGCTGCATGCGTAAGCAAAGTTTTTTTGGGGGGTGCTTTTTTATTCAATTATGCAGATAATTAGAAATTATGGAAACGTGTATGGAAATAGAATCCGCACAAGGTTTTATTCCAAGGCTTAACATGAGCCAGCCATGTAAACATGATTTGAGATTATTATAAAAAGGTGGTTATTGAAAAGGAGTGACACAAAAGGGAGACGAGAGACTGCCTCTCTTCACACACTATCATATTTAAAATTTTCCCAAATGGAAACAATTATTCAGGCCTACTGTACCTAGTAGAATAGCTACAGGGTAAAATAAAATAAAAAAAACACTCCCTCAGGCTTGTGGGAAGTCATTGGTTACAGCAGCTTGTGTAAGGCAAACCAGTTTCAGCTAAACCATGCGTGGGTCTTCTAATCCCTGTATGGACATTTTGAAGTAGCTGCTTCGGGTCTTTATTTTCTTCCAGTGTGCATGGCACTGACAGGGGGAGCATGTTTCACCATGGCGACAATTTCACACACAATGAATGAACAAAGCCTACCATTTCCCATGATTCCTCACAAATTTCAGCTGGGCAAATTTCAGGACCTCCCTGACTCCCAAGAGGGCAATGGTACATAAATAAGATAATGATGATTCTTAAATGGTCCAGCACAGCAATTGTAGCGGGTCAATATTTGACAAACTACTAGTTACACCTATTATGTGAGAAATCCAGACATTTGATTATTTTCATTAGAATCAATCACAATTTCATATGATGTTTTTTTTAAATGTTCTCCTAATAAATTCCTCATCGAGCTACCTGTGAACTTCAGTTGATACCATGTTTCATTGACTGCTCTTTGAGGAAACCAGTAGGGACCTACTCAATCCAACGCAATGGATTCCAAAAACAATACTTATGCTCCATCGGTTCCTCCCCTTTTACCCTTTCAGGGAAAGTAAACTCTCTCACTCTGAGAAGGTGCATATTGGAGGTACCCCTGCCATGGCCATTATGGAGATCCTTGAACCCACAGAAAAGGATAAGGGTCTGTACCACATCCAGATCATAGATACGGAGAACACCTACAGTCGCACCATTGACCTTTCTGGAGATGGTAAGTCAGACGATATCTGATATTGAGTATGTATGTTGTTGTGCTTGTATTGTACAATACAACTTTAACAACCTACTTCTCCGTCAATCTTGCAAATAGTATAATAAATTAATTCAAAGAGTGATATTAGCACATTCAGCATATGAACCTCAATGACAATACCAGGATAATGGTAACCTGGAAATGATAAACCTGATAAATTAAGTTAAACATTAAAAAAAATATATTCACATGCATTTGTAGTTGTCTTCATTAGTATGTGTACATAACATTTTAGTATGTGTACATAACATTTTAGTATGTGTACATAACATCTTAATATGTGTACATAACATTTTAGTATGTGTACATAACATTTTAGTATGTGTACATAACATCTTAATATGTGTACATAACATTTTGGTATGTGTACATAACATCTTAATATGTGTACATAACATTTTAGTATGTGTACATAACATTTTAGTATGTGTACATAACATCTTAATATGTGTACATAACATTTTGGTATGTGTACATAACATCTTAATATGTGTACATAACATTTTAGTATGTGTACATAACATCTTAGTACATGTACATAACATCTGAATGTAGAACAAGCAGAGGTTGTATATTATTACCATTGCTCTGGCAGTATATCAATGAGGTGGAGTCCTCAGTTGGACCACAGTAATGAGATCACTGCACATCTTTATTAAAATGACCAACTACTTAACACTGTTGCGGTGTTGTCCTGCCAGTCTTAGACTAACCCATGCAGTGTCCAGTCTCACACTGTTGTTTTGGGGTTTTCTACATTTATAATTAAAAGGGCATCTCTGCAGCTGGGTACACAGAAGCAAGCTGCATATTTAGGCAAATCCGGGGGATGTAATAACAGGAACAACAATATTAAAGGTGCAATCCTGGCTCAGACTTCAGTTAGTCAACATACTGTTTGATGGCAAACATAATCAAGGGCTGGTCCCTGACAGGTCATGCGATTTTGTGGTCTGGAAACAGTAATGAGTGAGGGAGGATGAGCTATTTCAGGCAAAACAGAACAACATTACAATATTGAGGTATGATATATCTCTGCCACACTGCTGTTGTGTCTCAAAGACAAGTAGCAGTAAGTACAGCAACAAAAAGAAAGAAAGAAAGAAAGAAAGTAGGCTACTCCATCTATACTTCAAAATTGGTTTTGTATGGTGTAACATTAATGAAACATTATGAAAAGCCCAACTGTATCCTCTCTTTTCTTTCTTCGTTCACAGCCTACGATAAAGCCTTTGCGGAATTCACAACACTAAAGTAAGATAATCACATCATAATTCTGTTCAGTGTTCATGTCATGCACATATATCTAGGGCATATATTATTATATATAGTACTGTATAAATGCCACTTTCCTACAGCTAAAATGCAGCTCGGATTCCTACATAGTGTTAATGTATTTGGCAAAGCAGAACATGTTGACGAAGTCAGTCTTGGGGTGAAATATAGCAAGCCTCACTGTGCTAATGAACTCACTAACAATGCCATTCTTCTATTGTTTTGCAGAGAGGAAGCATATGCTGAAGCCAGTGAGTACCTTCTCTTGTTATAATGCTAGATTGTGGCTCTGTGGGAAATCTTTTGATTCAGACAATTTTGTGATTATATGATATCTACATTTTTAGATCGTGGCAAAGTGCTGGGCGGTCTGCCTGATGTTGTTACCATCATGGAGAAGAAGGTAATTTACATTTTATTTTGCGATTGAATACAATTATGGGAATATATTTAACGCTAGAACAGGTAACCAGACATGATTAACACATTGGGAAAGTCAGTGTCAACTATCATAACCAGGTGGATGCAGCTGATGTCTATGCTCCCAATTTCTATTCAATCTGGAGAGCCTTCTGATTGAGACAACTGTAGCCTATAGGTGCATTATATACCACCCTAGAGAATCTCCCATAAGGCGAAGATTATGCAGATATATTGCCTTTTACAGCACCTCATGTCTGGTTTCACACAGCATATGAAATATTGTGGGGTAAGCATAAACTGGGGTCCTTATGAAACGAATACAGTGTGATGTATGTGCTAGGAGTATTCTGTAGACATGTCATAGAGGTATATGGTTTACATAATTGGCAGAATAAAGCTACTTGTAAAGGTCAATGTAACTGGCACGTCTCACCAAAGTGACTACACACGCTTGTTTTTAGTGTGATTGGTTATTTTACTTTGATGCTACAAGAGGGGATTTTTCCAGCGGATTGAGAAACATGCTCATCTCAGTAAAGCAAAGACAAGAGACTAGGGAAATAGGACATGATAAACATAGTAAACTCTGATTAAATTAAAGAACAGCACTGCTTAGGTGAGAACAACACGAGCAACATTCTATGTTCTTCTGTTATATCTGTGTTGGTAACCAAGGTATTTCCATTCCTTCAATTCCTTTGTCCCACTTGGTAGACCCTGAGTTTGACCTGCACAGTGTGCGGAGACCCAAAACCTCAAGTCACCTGGTTCAAAAATGGTGCAGAGGTGTATCCCGATGACCAGTACTTGGTGTCCCTCGAGTCCGGAAAGTTTGCCAGTCTCACCATCAAAGGTGTTACCCTGGAAAACTCTGGCAGGTACACCATGACGGTGCAGAACAAATATGGAGGAGAGTCTGTGGATATCGTTGTGAGCATCTACAAGCATGGTGATACGATTCCTCAGGCCAAACCAACTCTAACGCCCAAGTCGATTATCCCACCTAAACGTCCTATTGAGATCCCAGGTCCCAAGGTTGTCACTCCTTCCCCAGCCCCTGCTCATGTATCTTCTCCAGCCGGTGCCAAGTCCCCCACCCCTCCTAGGGGACTTAAGTCCCCCACCCCAGCTCGTGGCATGAAGTCCCCTACCCCAACAAAGAGAAAGTAAACAACAAAAGCATTTCAATTCCAAAGAGAGAAAGGAAAATAAAAAGTGATTAATCTGTTAGCATGAGTCATCAAATAGAAAGTTATTTAACAGTAGATACCTGTCATTTTTCACTGAATATGCAGTTGAGATCCCTTACTCTTTTTCTTCTTATGATAGAGCCAATGTCTCGGAGAGAAAGAAAGGGGGTTTGGGAGTGGGAAGCCAAGAGATATTTAGTGTGTTGGAAGTTGTGCCACAAAAAACAGAGAGTTTGTCACCAATGTTTACAAAGCTGAATGAGCCTTCTAATGAACTTGGCTCTGCCTCCCTTGAGGCGCTTTGGTGAAAAATGACCAGCTTTGATGTTTAGTTGATTAAATCTCTGTTTTAAAAGTTGCATTTTCAATTAGCTGGTGGAATCTTGAGGTATTGGCTCTCCCTACGGATGGATAACCCCAAAGTGCTGGACCTCCACTTAGCCCATAGTGGCAGGTGCGGCGTTTCTAGTCACTGCCCCAAATAAATCATGTTACCCTCCTCGCCGTTGTGTCTCCCCCTGCTTTTGTGTTAATAAAAAAATAGCCAAAATCACTTTCCACTGTGTCGTCCCTGAGCTGTTTACTGTTGGGCTCCAGCGCAAACTCACCCAAGGTGTCTGAATGCAGTCGCAACGTAAAATATGTAAGCAATTAGAGTGGCTACCGGCATATCTGAATCGCATCAGCACTTTTCACAGCCTCTTTGCCCACTCTCATTTTCAAATCAACAAATCACTTCATGTATGGCTGTTTGCACAATGCAAACTTGCCACCAGATTCACCACTGTTCATTGGGAGTTGTAAGTAAAGTATCTCCACAAGGATATCATTAATATACACAAACACACGTCTTCTTTTGATGGAAAAGGAAATAACTGTATTCATGTTGCATTCTCCTAACCTAATTGAGTGCGTTCAATTCAAAAAGCCAAATATGAGACATGTCAAGCACAAGCCAATTAACTATTTGCGTCATACACTTTCTGGGTAGTTGATAAACTGTTTCAGCTTGATACACTTCAAAGCCCTAGTCCTTGAAGTAATTTTGCAACGTCACAGTTTTTCCTCATTTCACTGATAAACTGTCTCTAGTAATCATTACACTGTAGTTGGGATTTGATTAGAATAATTCAAATGAAGGAAAATGGTCTTATTTAGCTTTTGAAATAATTATAAATGTAAATATAATTAAATCATACATATTTAATCACTGAAAATAATTGTCTATATAAATCATCGTTTTCAATAGCAACTTATATCAATCAATTATGTAAATATTGGTTCTAGTTCCCATCTATCTCTCAACAGTCATCCCCTGAAAAATGTTCATACATATGGATTATTGCTACTTTTCAAACAGGCTCTAAATGGAAAAGCTGTAGAGATGTATTTGTAACCCCCCATCAATAGCCTAAATGCGCATTTAATCTCAAATACAGTATAATATTAGAGCCATTCCTTGAAATGCAGTTTTGAACACGTATTCCATTTCCTCTGACCACATGGTGGCACTGGTGCTTCATACAGACACCTCCCATGTACAACCACTAAACCCGATGGGAGCCACCAGTCACTGAATCATGTGGCTTACTTTTACACATCGATTTGCTGTGGGAGGATGAATCACAAAACTACATTGTGGACAAAATACCACCCCAAATACACACAAAAGCAAGGGATTTATCTACTTACTGCTCCCAAAGGGGCTATTCAACAAATATGAAGATAAGAACATGGCTGAAAAAGGAGGATATTCAGTGCTAATAAATTATACATGTCTACATTTGGAATAGTTCTAATATCTCCAAGGTATATTCAACAGAAACAATCATCAACCACAAGTGATTGTTGACCAATAATACTGTAATATAGAAATGATCTATTATAATTGTAGGTCTCACTTTATTCTGTATGCTTCTGCTTACATTTGGTATTTATCAAGTGTTTATTAGGAAATGATGTGTTATCACTGGGTTGTTTCTGGGTACCTTTACAACATAATTGGCAACTAGTACCTGGTACCAATCAATTCTGGGTGATTCCCAAATAAACAGATATATAATCCATGTTATTAATGTATAATGTACCATAAGATATGGCGCTATTAAATCTTTTGATGATTGCTCATCAGAGGTGTCATGCACCCATTGTTTTTATAACACAAAGTATATGAGGATGAATTTTTGAAACACCTGAAACTTTTTCCTGCAATCTAGAGCCATAATATTTATGCCTAATTTTATGTAAAAAAAATGTACACTATATATACAAAAGTATGTGGACACCCCTTCAAATCAATCAATTTGACTATTTCAGCCACACCGGTTGCTGACAGGTGTATAAAATCGAGCACACAGCCATGCAATCTCCATAGACAAATATTGGCAGCAAAATTGCCTTACTGAAGAGCTTAGTGACTTCAACTTGGCACCGTCATAGGATACCACCTTTCCAACAAGTCAGTTTGTGAAATTTCCGTCCTGCTATAGCTGCCCCGGTCAACTGTAAGTGCTGTTATTGTGAAGTGGAAACGACTAGGAGCAACAACGTTTCACCCGCAAAGTGGTAGGCCACACAAGCTCACAGAACGGGACCGCCAAGTGCTGAAATGTGTAACATGTCAAAATAGTCTGTCCTCGGTTGCAACACTCACTACCAAGTTCCAAACTGCTTCTGGAAGCAACTTCAGCACAAGAACTCAGGATATTCATGAAATGGGTTTCCATGGCTGAGTAGCCGTACACAAGCCTAAGATACCTAAGCGCAACGCCAAGCATCGGCTGGAGTGGTGTAAAGCTCGCTGCCATTGGACTCTGGGGCAGTGGAAATGCGTTCTCTGTGATGAATCACGCTTCACAATCTGGCAGTCCGACGGACGAATCTGGGTTTGGCGGATGCCAGGAGTATGCTACCTGCCCGAATGCATAGTGCCAACTGTAAAGTTTGGTGGAGTAATAATAGGTCTGGGGCTGTTTTTCATGGTTCGGGCTAGGCCCCCCTAGTTCCAGTGAAGGGAAATTTTAACGCTACAGCACACAATGACATTTTAGACGATTCTCTGCTTTCAAATTTGTGCAGTTTGGGGAAAGCCATTTCCTGTTTCAGCAGGACTATGCCCCCATACACAAAGTGAGGTCCAAACAGAAATGGTTTTTCGAGATCGGTGTGGAAGAACATGACTGGCCTGCACAGAGCCCTGAACTCAACCCCAATGAACATCTTTGGGATGAATTGGAATTCCGACTGCGAGCCAGGCCTAATCGCCCAACATCTGTGCCCTACCTCACTAATGCTCTTGTGACTTGAATGGAAGCAAGTCCCTGCAGCAATGTTCCAACATCTAGTGAAAAGCCTTCCCAGAAGAGTGGAGGCTTTTATAGCAGCAAAGGGGGGGGGACCAACTCCATATTAATGCCCATGATTCTGCAATTTTAATTTTAATGTTTTATTTCACCTTTATTTAAATAGGTAGGCCAGTTGAGAACACTTTCTCATTTACAACTGCGACCTGGCCAGGATAAAGCAAAGCAGTGCGATAAAAACAACAACACATGGGATAAACAAACATACAGTCAATAACACAATAGAAAATCTGTATACAGTGTGTGCAAATTAAGTAAGGTAAGGCAATAAATAGGCCAATAGTGGCGAAGTAATTACAATTTGGCAATTTACACTGGAATGATATATGTGCAGATGAGGATGTGCAAGTAGAAGTACTGGTGTGCAAAAGAGCAGAAAAACAAAAACAAATATGGAGATGAGGTAGGTAGTTTGTTGGATGGGCTATTTGTAGATGGGCTGTGTACAGCTGCAGTGATGTGTAAGCTGCTCTGACAGCTGGACGCTTAAAGTTAGTGAGGGAGATATGTCTCCAACTTCAGTGATTTTTGCAATTTGTTCCAGTCATTGGCAGCAGAGAACTGGAAGGAAAGGTGGCCAAAGTAGGTGTTGGCTCTGGGGATGACCAGTGAAATATACCTGCTGGAGTGCATGCTACGGGTGGGTGTTGCTATGGTGACCAGTGAGCTGAGATAAGGCAGAGCTATACCTAGCAAAGAACTTATAGATGACCTGGAGCCAGTGGGTTTGGCAACGAATATGTAGTGAGGACCAGCCAACGAGAGCATACAGGTCGCAGTGGTGGGTAGTATATGGGGCTTTGGTGACAGAACGGATGGCACTGTGATAGATTGCATCCAATTTGCTGAGTAGAGTGTTGGAGGCTAATTTGTAAAGGACATTGCGAAAGTCAAGGATTGGTAGGATAGTCAGTTTCACAAGGATAAGTTTGGCAGCATGAGTGAAGGAGGCTTTGTTGCGAAATAGGAAGCCGATTCTAGATTTAATTTTGGATTGGAAAATGAGATGTTCGACAAGCAGGTGTCCACATACTTCTGGTCACGTAGTGTATATTTTTCTACATAGGTTATATAAGCATACCTCTTTAGCTGTTCAATTGTCATTTTATAGAGGGTGTCATTCTAACTGTTGTAAATCACACATCTCAATGTACTGCACTAACATGCCTAGGCTATTACATCAAAATTACAACAGTACATGACACATCATCAATACAGGCACATCATGGCATAATAATGAATACACAATTATCATGATTTAAAGCAAGTCTTTTTCTGAATATCCATACTTTTTAGCTGTCTGTATCCTCCTGACTTGTAGTTCTTTTTATAAAGAAATGAAATATGCTTCTCTACATCTCTACTAAAATCTGGGTTAAAGTTTGAAAGGAATGTGAGTTTTATTCAGGACATTTGGTAATTGCTTGCTTTTCTAAAGTATAGTAACCTTACCAGCAGCCATGCCAGCTAAGATATGTATTTACACAAGCTACTCTAACTTGATAGCCTGAAATGTCTTGGTAGAGAGTTATGAGTTTGGGAGATTAGCTAGCTAAAGCCAACTTCATAAAATCGCTATGTGGCTAATATTACAGAGAGAAAAAAACTATGTGTTTTATTTATTCATCAAGAAGGAATCAATAAGCTACGTAGCTTGATCAAATTAATTTACAAATATACCTCCTGCGAGCCCTGCCCAATCCCCGGCAGCTAAAATCAAATAAAACGCTGGGTGTGTCACTACACTCTCTCTCCTCCTCCATTGACGATACTGTCTGCAAGCACTAAAGTATCTAGCATCCTGCCTAGCATAACTTTGCTCTGTGGTGCACCTTGGAAGGAACCACTTACTAGGGGGAAGAGGGGGGGTCCTCTTTACCCTGTCCAGTCAGTGTGCCTAATCTGCAAAATACAATTTGATCAAGAATTATAAAACGTGGGCTTAATAATAAAGTTGAGTAATGAATTTAACTGACAAATTTAAAAACACAACAAATCTTAAGGGGCACGTGCCCTTGTGCCTCCTATGGGCATGACGCCTCGCTGATCATTATCAGTGATTTAAAAATAGTTGTGTGTTCATTGATTTAATAACCCAAAACAAAAAGAGCACTACTACTGTAGTAACTTGAATAGAGGGCTCTATTCAATCCGTATCGTGAAAGTTCAACGTTACAGCGTGATTGCAATTTACAGTTAAACACTGCATAGGTTGGCACAATCAGAATGTACCTTTACATTTTGATCGCGCAATCTGGAACGCTTCAGTGATATAGATTGAATAGAGCCCTGAGTCTGTGATACAATTAGATTTAGAACAGAAGTATCTTGGTTCTCGGTGTATGAGAGTAAAAAAGTAGGATTTTAGATTACTTTGAAGTAGAAACTGCCATTGTTATCATTGGAGGCACAAGGCATTTTTCACTTTCAGATAGAGTGTGGGTGAAATCCCTTTGAAGAAATGTTAGCTTTCTCTATACAGAACAAAGGAATGGTGCCAACAGACATTTCTGAGTCTCTCTCAAATACATTTTGAAATGAGGTCTTGTAATATTGTGAACTTTACCAGCTTTTTTTGCTCTGACTAAAGTAAAAGCTAATTCAATGCCATATATCACAATGTATTGTATCTAAACGTGAAATGTATTTCGCCGGTCTGCAATATCCAAGGTATTGTTCACCTGTCCACTGGGGAGTTGTCTATACTGTGTGTAGTCGCCACAGGGAATGACTGTTCAGAAAGTTAAATACATTTGGAATATCTCCAGGACATGAGGGTCAATATCGTTACCTCATACGATAAGTGCCCCAGAACCTTTTATAATATCTATAGCGATGGATAGATCCAGACAATGAAGGATTTGTCACATGCCAAGAAATACATCAGTGTTATTTGATAGTAACAGGCTTACAGAACTGATACTTTATAAAGACAACAAATCATGATAGTGTTCATTTTGTAATAATGCACAAGCCTGAGACAGGTTACTTAAACATGTTGTGTGTGTTATAGGAAAGTGCATCATTTTACATTTTATAAAAGAGACAGCAATTGTTTATTTTATGCTTAAAGCTCTTTCTGCATTTCAGTTCATGCTCCAAATGTGTTCGCTAGGGTCATCCAGGGTTTCCATGCACACCTTTACAACAAAGCTTTGGTGAAAAAGCTAATTGATAAACTGAAACATCCTATAATTGAATTCAGGCCAGAAACACATTATACAAAATTTACTTGGAATGTGGACCTTAAATCTGCAGGTTAAACAGCCAATTAACTAGTCACTTATTCACCAACCTGTCAGAAGGTGAGCGTAGCTGGTGCATGAAGTCAGGCGCAGGAGAGCAGAATGAGTGAGCAACGTACTTTACTCAACAAGACACAAGGTACACATTGACACTTGACCAAAACGGTAAAGATAACGCACGGGTGAACACAGCACTCGTCAAAAAAAACAGACATCAACATAAACCTAACTGAACATGAAATAATCCCGCATAACACAATGGGGAAAACAGAGGGTTTAAATACAGGAACAAATAATAGTGAAATGGAAAACAGGTGTGAAAAAGACCAAACCAAAGGAAAAAGAAAAGTAGATCGGCGATGGCTAGTAGACCAGCGATGCTGACCGCCGCCCGAACGAGGAGAGGCACCGACTACGGCGGAAGTAAGCTGACGCCGGCCTCGAGGTTGACCCGGAGGACGAGGTGCAGGGCGATCCGGATGGAGATGGTGGAACTCCCTCAGCATCGAAGGGTCATGTCCTCCACCGGCACCCAGCATCTCTCCTCCGGACCGCGCCCTTCCCAGTCCACAAGGTACTGAAGGCCCCTCGCCTCGAGTCCAGTATGGATCGAACTGCATACACCGGAGCCCCCTAGATGTCCAGAGGGGGCGGAGGAACCTCCCGCACCTCAGCTTCCTGTAGCGGACCAGCCACCACCGGCCTGAGGAGAGACACATGAAATGAGCGCTTAATACGGTAATCGGGGGGGAAGCTGTAGCCTGTAACACACCTCGATTATTCTCCTCGGGACATTGAATGGCCCCACAAACTGCGGGCCCAGCTTCCGGCAGGGCAGGCGGAGGGGCAGGTTTTGGGTTGAGAACCAGACCCGGTCCCCCGGTGCAAACACCGGGGCCTCGCTGTGGTGACGGTCGGAGCTCACCTTTTGCCGCCTCACGGCCCGTTGTAGGTGCACGTGGGCGGCGTCACAGGTCTCCTCCGAGCTCTTAAACCATTCGTCCACCGCGGGAGCTTCGATCTGGCTCTGATGCCAAGGTGCCAGAACCGACTGATACCCCGGTACGCACTGGAAAGGAGAGGTTAGTGGAGGAATGGCTGAGTGAGTTTTGGGCCATCTCTGCCCAGGGGATGAACGCCGCCCACTCCCCCGGCCAGTCCTGGCAATATGACCGCAGAAACCTACCCACATCCTGTTTTACTCTCTCCACCTGCCCGTTACTCTCGGGGTGAAAACCTGAGGTGAGGCTGACTGAGACCCCCAGACGTTCCATGAACGCTCTCCAGACCCTGGATGTGAACCCCGATCAGAAACTATGTCCTCAGGCACCCCGTAGTGCCGGAGACGTGTGTGAACAGGGCCTCCGCAGTCTGTAGGGAGACCAGAGAAAGGGAGGAGACAGCAGGACTTAGAAAACCAATCCACAACAACCAGGATTGTGGTGTTGCCCTGTGAGGGAGGAAGATCCGTCAAGTGCGACCATGGCCGTTGCGGAACGGGTAGGGGTTGTAATTTCCCTTTGGGCAGGTTCCTGGGAGCCTTGCACTGGGCGCACACCGAGCAGGAGGAAACAAACCCTCAAATCAAATCAAATGTCCTTGGCCAAGGTGGATCACCAGTACTTCCCACTAAGGCAACGCACCGGCCGACTGATGCCAGGATGAGGGCCAGGATGAGGGCGCTCAATGTCCGCGTCCAGCTCCCACACCACCGATGCCACCAGGGAAGAGGCTGGAAGTATGGGAGTGTGATCCATGGACTGCTCCTCTCTGTCATGCATCCGGGACAGTGCGTCTGCCTTAGCGTTCTGGGAACCTGGTCTGTAGGATAGAGTGAAAACAAAATGGGTAAAGAACATAGCCCACCTTGCCTGGCGAGGGTTCAGTCTCCTCGCCGCCCGGATGTACTCTAGATTGTAATGGTCAGTCCAGATGCGAAAAGCAGTCCATTGATATGGCACAATACATTTCTGTGAATCAAATTTGACCTACGTAATCAATTAAGCAATGCCAGCCTACCATAAACACGTTTCCAATACGTACAGTTATTTATAGCAATGACAACCAATAGGCTACCAAGAAAGCCTACGTTCTATTATGGTTATCAATTTCTATGATGAAACATACCGACATACAGCTATACCCAGGGGCGTCACTTGAGTTCTTGCATTGGAATTATATTGAATTCTGCTTATATCACGCTATACCACAATACACATACACACCATAGACAGCACCATACACAATAAAGCAACCAACCAGCTAGCTTGTTTAAATCTTACCTTTTCAAAAGAGTTGCAGCTTCCTTGATGCTCTGTTGAACTTCCTGAGTAATCGATCATGTCATTTTCCCAAAAATATTATTGTATGATCCCCATCAAATACTAGTTGGATTTGTTGAGCTTTCCTCCGGTGTAGCATGCTTCTTCTGTGCTGACTGAACACGTTTGTCAAAGTGGAAAATTAGTTCTTGCACGAAGCTGTGGATGTCCCAAAAGTCAGTCCATGTTTCAGTGCAGTAAGCACGGTCAGCATAGCGGAGAGAGGGCCAGAGAGTCGTTGCAGGATATCAAGTGGGGTCCATTTGTCCTCATTGGACCCCACATGACCATTTGTCCTCATTGGAGCCAGAGCAGGCGATTTAAATCTGCAAAAACTGTCGAGAGACACTAAACTCAGCTTCCACTAAATCTGTTTTACTTAGATCCAGCAGTGGCTTCACCTGTTTCACATCTAGAAGGCAATGGCTCTCTGGGTCAAGGGCACACAGGGCCTCCACCAGGTGATTGTTGCGTTTGTTGAATCGTTCTGACATTTCACCAATGACAGCATCCATCATGCTGAAGAACAGTATTTTACACTAAGTCTCTTCTCCTCTGTCCTGCTGGCCTACTGTACTGTCCAGTGAATATAGTATATTCTACAGTGGATACAGTCAGCACCCCCTGAAACATCTGAATAAAAAAACAAGTAAATAAATATTATTATTAAAAAAAATATTTGGGGCCTTTAATAGTCCTGTATTAGCGGACCGATATGGTCGTCTGCAGCGCAGGCAAAATGTTTTCCAGCTACTGCTCATTGCTCTCCTCCTTTTTACATACATTTCAAAGGAGTCATACCTAACCACCCAGTGGCTTTCCATAGTCCCCCTGCTGGAACCTGGTCTCAAAGTATTTTGTTTTATTCTGTATGTAAATCTGAGACACTCAATTTAATATGATACATATTGATACACTTTTGTATGATATGTTACCAATTTAAATATGTATAATATGTTACGATCTGCAAAATGTACTACAATATGTTTTTGCCTTACAATTTTTGCCTTAACGCTGCAAAGAAAAGTTGAGTTATAGTTCTGTCTTTCTTATTGAGTGTCCCGGATTTACATTTACTATGTTACGTCTAGTCTATGAGATCAGGCTGTCTACACACATGGTAGCCAGCCCTATCCATTGTGTTGACACAGTGCAGTAGAGACACATATTTTTTGGTGCCAACCTGTCACTCAATCATTGTAACTTTTTTGCCATTTTTATATAGGGACCTAAAAATAAAGTTGGAACTGAGGGGCCTAAGCCCCGTTTAGACCCCTCGTGGCACCAGACCCGAGTAAGTTTGTTGTCTTTGCTGAAAGTTACTCTTCAAGACAATATATTGACAGAAGCTAATTTTACTTATGAAGAGATGCAGAAGAAGGTACATCTAATGGGATTCTGTTCAGTCTTGCCTCACCGTTATAATAGATTTAATGGACTGTAAAATGCCAGAACATGACATCAACCATTGTGAAGCTCATAGGAAAACAAACGCTTGATGCTTTGAATTAACATAAGAGGATCATGTCAGGTTGCTATAAATGCCTTCTTTCAGACCACTTCAAGTGAAGTATTACTAAAATGCTTTTATCATTTTTGTCAACAAAATGTAAGGGATTTCAAGGGGTGCTAGAACATGTGTTGCCTGATAGACATGACCCCCCCCGCCCATATTCTGAAATGGCATTTTTGCCATTGAAGACTGATATTCTGAAGTTTTTTGACAACGCAATATGAGTTTTTATTAGTCAGTATAGCAATGTTTCAGTAGAAAACTAAAGAGAGTAAACAAATGTGAAAGATGATGAAGGCCAGTGATGAAGATGCATCTAGCGACTTGCTGGCGCCGAGGGCCAGCGTGATGACACAATCACAATTTCTGTCAATGTTTGCATGACAGACCTTGTGGGGGCTATCACAGCGGTCAAACACACCTTATCTGTGGCAATCTTGATGAAGACACATTTCCAAAGAAGTTAGGAGAGGTGAAGACTGATGAAACATGAATCAACTAAATTAATGTCATTGTGTGAATTCAATTGTTTCAAGAGTTCATGAAGAGCTATGAAATTTGATATGTTTCATTGTACTGTAAGTGCTATGGATTTATTGTTACAGAGAGACTGTGTTATTCTGTTCGTCAGCCAGGGAAGTGTTAAAAGAAGAGTGATACAGGGGTGAATCCGTATAATTTAGATAAATGTTGTGATGATTAGATCCAAGAATCTTTATGTTGTTTTCATGCCTTTTCTTATGTTTTGGGCCATGCAAAGTGATGTTAATTAGACAATAGAAGATTCTGAGATTTGGCGCTCTTGGAAGAGTAAATGTCACGTTCGTCGTATGAATCGGACCAAGGTGCAGCGTGGTATACGTACATTTTAATTTATTAAAAGTATGAACACTGAACAAACTAACAAAACGAACCATGATGCTAATATGAATAGTGCAGACAGGCGACTAAACATAGAACAAGATCCCACAAACACCAAAAATGGCTACCTAAATATGATCCCCAATCAGAGACAACGATAAACAGCTGCCTCTGATTGGGATCCATATCAGACCACCATAAACATACAAATACTTAGACCTACAAAACCCTAGACATACAAAAACCCAAGACAATACAAAAACTAGCGTATCCACCCTGACACCCTGACCTAACCAAAATATAAAGAAAACAGAGATATCTCAGGTCAGGGCGTGACAATAAAATCTGGGTTTAAATGTCGATCATGGAGTCATTGGTAAACCGATCTCCTGATATACAGTACGCTTGTATGTCAGAGTGGTGAATTTTATATATTGTTAAAAGACTTACATTTTTGTATTCTTTTCATCATGAAGATTTCTGGTATGTACCATTTGTTAATTCTATTCTTATTGCGAAACTGTAATAAATCAGATTATTTTTTAGATGGATACGAACGGTAGTCGTCACATTTCTGTGTAATATTCCTTGAATTATTATTTGGTTAAATGTTTAATGGTAAATGTTATTCACAATATACATAGCATCTATGCTCTGTCTCTAACTGTGCATCTCTAAGCTAAGGTTAATTCAATCATTTTATGCTAGGACATTGATTGCAAGATATTAGTATTTTGTTCCTTAGCCTCTTAATAATTGCATAACGGTAAACCTAGACACATGCATCTTATAGTATTCTGAGTGGTGACGCAAGGCTCGCAACCTTGGCTATACCCACTGGATACGATTATGGGCCTTTAGCCTTCAAATTACAGTGGAGTCAGATAGTACATCATATATTAGGGTCCCTCTACAATTCTCTGTCATCCTCAGACAAAGTGAATATTCACTATTCTACAATGTAACGTTATTGAGCTGTCAGTTTCCCAAGCTAATTCCCTACTTTTCACACTGACACAGTATAAACAGCTCTACAGGCTTCACTGTCATGGTGCACAGTCAGTACACAACACTATGCTCATCATGTCTTAGCAGGAATAGATTGTGACAGGTGTCCCAGCAGGGTCAGACAGCCAGGGAAGACCAGTCTACAGAGCTCAGGTGAATTTTGCAGTATATTATAACAATCAGTGAATGGATATAAAGTTCCATCCTGAGTTGACGGGTAGGCTACAGTCTGGGATCTGGGAATAATGGTAATTTCAATTGAACCATTGATTCTACACTTGGATAATATAATGTATAAATGTACACCAAGGTAATTATTTGTCATACCTCATCTGAGCAGGATCAGATGATGACTGGGGCCTCATCAGGGTCAGGCAACAAGGGAAGACCAGTCTGTGACAGTGCTGAGTTGAACTTTTTCAGATGCACACTTTATTCTCTCTACAGCAAACACTGGACGAGCCAGAAGCTTCAATGATTGAAACTACTGTATTTTCAGGTAGTCTGACAAATCTCTAAAGTTGATTTCCAAACTGTATCAAGGGTTGATAGAGGCACAAAGCATGTAAAACAAAAATGTGAGGAAGACCTGGGAGACATTATTAATGATGAATGGATACAGATATGTCTGAATTCCGAGTCATGTTCATATAATCTCAGACATAAATTACTGCAGTTTAAGGCCATCCATAGAATGTACTATATGCCAGTGAAACTGAATATCATTCACTCAGAAATGTAATTCCTCAAAAGGGGACATACAGTGCCTTCGAAAAGTATTCAGACCCCTGGACCTTTTCCACATTTTGGTATGTCACAGGCTTATTCTAAAATTGATTAAAACAATAAAACTCCTCAGCAATCTACTCACAATACCCAATAATAACAAAGCAAAAACAGGTTTTTATAAATCTTTTCTAATTTATAAAACATAAAAAACTGAAATATCACATTATGTACGATACATATTCAGACCCTTTGCTATGAGACTCAAAATTGAGCTCAGGTGTTTCCATTTATCATCCTTGAGATTTTTCTACAACTTGATTGGAGTTCACCTGTGGTAAATTAAAACGATTGGACATCTGGCTATATAAAGTCCCACAGTTGACAGTACATGTCAGAGCAAAAGCCATGAGGTCAAAGGAATTATCCGTAGAGCTCCGAGGCAGGAATGTGTTGAGGCACAGATCTGGGGAAAGGCACCATGCCTACGCTGAAGCATGGTGGTGGCAGCATCATGCTGTGAGGGTGTTTTTCAGGGGCAGAACCTGGAAGACTAGTCACGATCGAAGCAAAGATTAACGCATGTCTCTAGCTCTAACAGTGCTGCAATATCTAGCAATACAATAACAATACACAAACAATCCATTAGTAAATAGCAGAAAACTAAACAAACAAGAAATTAAGACATACTGTATCAGAATGAGCAATGTTAGAGTCCGGAGTACTGTATATATAAATATATACGGTACATTTACAAAGTATTCAGACCCCTTGACTTGTTCACGTTTTGTTACGTTACAGGCTTATTCTAAAATTGTTTAAATTGTTTTTTTGTTCCTCATAAATCTACACACAATACCCCATAATAACAAAGCAAAAACAGGTTGTTAGACATTTTTGCAAAAACATTTAACTGAAATATCACAAATACATATAAGTATTCAGACCCTTTACTCAGTAATTTGTTGAAGCACCTTTGGTAGCAATTACAGCCTTGAGTCTTCTTGGGTATGACGCTGCAAGCTTGGCACACCTGTATTTGGGGAGTTTCTCTGCAGATCCTCTTAAGCTCTGTCAGGTTGAATGGAGAGCGTCTCTGCACAGCTATTTTCCGGTCTCTCCATAGATGTTTGATCAGGTTCAAGTCTAGGCTCTGGCTGGGCCACTCAAGGATATTCAGAGACTTGTCCCGAAGCTTCACCCCAGTCTGAGGTCCTGGGTGCTCTGGTGCAGGTTTTCATCAAGGATCTCTCTGTACTTTGCTCCATTAATTTTTCCCTCGATCCTGACTAGTCTCCCAGTCCCTGCCGCTGAAAAACATCCCCACAGCATAATGCTGGCACGACCATGCTTCACAGTAAGGTTGGTGCCAGGTTTATTCCAGATGTGACGCTTGGCATTCAGGCCTAAGAGTCGATCTTGGTTTCATCAGACCAGAGATTCTTGTTTTTCATGGTCTGAGAGTCCATTAGATGCCTTTTTGTGAAACTCCAAGCAGTCTGTCATGTGCCTTTTATCTTATCGAGGCAAGTCAGTTAAGAACAAATACTTATTTACAATGACATCCTAAGAACAGTGGGTTAACTGCCTTGTTCAGGGGCAGAACAACATTTTTACCTTGTCAGCTCAGGGATTTGATCTAGCAATCTTTTGGGTACTGGCCCAACGCTGTAACTACTAGGCTACCTGCCACCCCAGCTTTTACTGAGGCCTGGTTTCTGTCTTCCACTCTACAATAAAGGCCTGATTGGTAAAGTGCTGCAGAGATGGTTGTCCTTCTGGATGGTTCTCCAATCTCCACAGAGGAACTCTGGAGCTATGTCAGAGTGACCATTGGGTCAACCTCTAGGGAGAGTCTTGGTGGTTCCAAACGTCTTCCTTTTAAGAATGATGGAGGCCACTGTGTTTCTGTGGACCTTCATTGCTGCAGAAATGTTATGGTACTCTTCCCCAGTTCTGTGCCTCAACACAATCCTGTCTTGGTGCTCTACGGAAGATTTCTTAAACATCATGGATTGGTTTTTGCTCTGGCATGCCCTGTCAAATGTGGGACCTTATATAGACAGGTATGTGGCTTTCTAAATCATGTCCAAGCAATTGAATTTAACACAGGTGGACTCCAATGAAGTTGAAGAAACATCTCAAGGATGATAAATGGAAAGAGGATGCTCCTGAGCTCAATGTCAAGTAAATAAGGTATTTCAGTTTTTTACTTTTGATAAATTTGCTAACATTTCGAAAAGTATTTCTCACTTTTTCATTATGGGGTATTGTGTGTAGATTGATGAGGGGAACATTTTTTAAATCAATTTTAGAATAAGTCTGTAATGTAACAACGTGAAAAAAGTCAAGGGGTCTGAATACTTTCCGAATACACTGTGTGTACAGTACCAGTCCAAAGTTTCGACACAATTACTCATTTAAATCAAATCAAATCAAATGTATTTATATAGCCCTTTGTACATCAGCTGATATGTCAAAGTGCTGTACAGAAACCCAGCCTAAAACCCCAAACAGCAAGCAATGCAGGTGTAGAAGCACGTGGCTAGGAAAAACTCCCTAGAAAGGCCAAAACCTAGGAAGAAACCTAGAGAGGAACCAGGCTATGAGGGGTGGCCAGTCCTCTTCTGGCTGTGCCGGGTGGAGATTATAGCAGAACATGGCCAAGATGTTCAAATGTTCATAAATGATCAGCATTGTCAAATAATAATAATCACAGTAGTTGTCGAGGGTGCAGCAAGTCAGCACGTCAGGAGTAAATGTCAGTTGGCTTTTCATAGCCTATGATTAAGAGTATCTCTAACACTCCTGCTGTCTCTAGAGAGTTGAAAACAGCAGGTCTGGGACAGGTAGCACGTCCGGTGAACAGGTCAGGATTCCATAGCCACAGGCAGAACAGTTGAAACTGGAGCAGCAGCGCGGCCAGGTGGACTGGGGACAGCAAGGAGTCATCATGCCAGGTAGTCCTGAGGCATGGTCCTATGGCTCAGGTCCTCCGAGAGAGAGAAAGAAAGAGAGAAAGAGAGAATTAGAGAGAGCATACTTAAATTTTCACAGGATACCGGATAAGACAGGAGAAGTACTCCAGATATAACAAACTGACCCTATCCCCCGACACATAAATTACTGCAGCATAAATACTAGAGGCTGAGACAGGAGGGGTCAGGAGACACTGTGGCCCTATCCGATGATACCTCAGGACAGGGCCAAACAGGAAGGATATAACCCCACCCACTTTGCCAAAGCACAGCCCCCAAACCACTAGAGGGATATCTTCAACCACCAACTAACCATTCTGAGTCAAGGCCGAGTATAGCCCACAAACATCTCCGCCACGGCACAACCCAAGGGGGGGCGCCAACCCAGACAGGAAGATCACGTCAGTGACTCAACCCACTCAAGTGAAGCACCCCTCCTAGGGACGGCTTGAAAGAGCACCAGTAAGCCAGTGACTCAGCCCCTGTAATAGGGTTAGAGGCAGAGAATCCCAGTGGAGAGAGGGGAACCGGCCAGGCAGAGACAGCAAGGGTGGTTTGTTGCTCCAGAGCCTTTCCGTTCACCTTCACACTCATGGGCCAGACTACACTCAATCATATGACCCACTGAAGAGATGAGTCTTCAGTAAAGACTTAATGGTTGAGACCGAGTCTGCGTCTCTCACATGGGTAGGCAGACCATTCTATAACAATGGAGGTCTATAGGAGAAAGCCCTGCCTCCAGCTGTTTGCTTAGAAATTCTAGGGACAATTAGGAGGCCTGCATCTTGTGACCGTAGCGTACGTGTAGGTATGTACGGCAGGACCAAATCAGAAAGATAGGTAGGAGCAAGCCCATGTAATGATTTGTAGGTTAGCAGTAAAACCTTGAAATCAGCCCTTGCCTTAACCGGAAGCCAGTGTAGGGATGCTAGCACTGGAGTAATATGATACAATTTTTTGGTTCTAGTCAGGATTCTAGCAGCCGTATTTAGCACTAAATGAAGTTTATTTAGTGCTTTATCCGGGTAGCCAGAAAGTAGAGCCAATCTTCCAATCTCTCCAAAAGAATGTGGTGATCGATGGTATCAAAAGCAGCACTAAGGTGTAGGAGCACGATGACAGATGCAGAGCCTCGGTCTGATGCCATTAAAAGGTCATTTACCACCTTCACAAGTGCAGTCTCAGTGGTATTATGGGGTCTAAAACCAGACTGAAGTATTTCGTATATATTGTTTGTCTTTAGGAAGGCAGTGAGTTGCTGCGCAAAAGATTTTTCATTTTTTTTGAGGGAAATGGAAGATTCGATATAGGCCGATAGTTTTTAAAATATTTTCTGAGTCAAGGTTTGGCTTTTTTAAGAGAGGTTTTATTACTACCACTTTTAGTGAGTTTGGTACACATCCGGTGGATAGAAAGCCGTTTATTATGTTCAACATAGCTCTTTCAGTAGTTTAGTTGGAATAGGGTCCAGTATGCAGCTTGAAGGTTTAGAGGCCATGATTATTTTCATCATTGTGCCAAGAGATATAATACTAAAACACTTGAGTGTCTCTCTTGATCCTAGGTCCTGGCAGAGTTGTGCAGACTCAGGACAACTGAACTGATTCATGTGTTTTTCTTTATTTTCTTTAGTGCCTTGATGACAGCTTTGCACACTCTTGGCATTCTCTCATCCAGCTTCATGAGGTAGTCACCTGGAATGCTTTCCCAACAGTCTTGAAGGAGTTCCCACATATGCTGAACACTTGTTGGTTGCTTTTCCTTCGGTCCAATTCACCCCAAACCATCTCAATTGGTCATGGTCATGTGATGCAGCACTCCATTACTCTCCTTGGTCAAATAGCCCTTACACAGCCTGGAGGTGTGTTTGGGGTCATTGTCCTGATGAAAAACACTTATTTTATTTTATTTATTTTATTTTTTATTTAACCTTTATTTAACCAGGTAGGCTAGTTGAGAACAAGTTCTCATTTACAACTGCGACCTGGCCAAGATTAAGCATAGCAGTGTGAACAGACAACACAGAGTTACACATGGAGTAAACAATTAACAAGTCAATAACACAGTAGAAAATAAATAGTCTATATACATTGTGTGCAAAAGGCATGAGGAGGTAGGCGAATAATTACAATTTTGCAGATTAACACTGGAGTGATAAATGATCAGATGGTAATGTACAGGTAGAGATACTGGTGTGCAAAAGAGCAGAAAAGTAAATAAATATAAACAGTATGGGGATGAGGTAGGTAAATTGTGTGGGCTATTTACCGATAGACTATGTACCGCTGCAGCGATCGGTTAGCTGCTCAGATAGCAGATGTTTGAAGTTGGTGAGGGAGATAAAAACCTTGGCGTGATCCTGGACAACACCCTGTCGTTCTCAACTAACATCAAGGCGGTGGCCCGTTCCTGTAGGTTCATGCTCTACAACATCCGCAGAGTACGACCCTGCCTCACACAGGAAGCGGCGCAGGTCCTAATCCAGGCACTTGTCATCTCCCGTCTGGATTACTGCAACTCGCTGTTGGCTGGGCTCCCTGCCTGTGCCATTAAACCCCTACAACTCATCCAGAACGCCGCAGCCCGTCTAGTGTTCAACCTTCCCAAGTTCTCTCACGTCACCCCGCTCCTCCGCTCTCTCCACTGGCTTCCAGTTGAAGCTCGCATCCGCTACAAGACCATGGTGCTTGCCTACGGAGCTGTGAGGGGAACGGCACCTCAGTACCTCCAGGCTCTGATCAGGCCCTACACCCAAATAAGGGCACTGCGTTCATCCACCTCTGGCCTGCTCGCCTCCCTACCACTGAGGAAGTACAGTTCCCGCTCAGCCCAGTCAAAACTGTTCGCTGCTCTGGCTCCCCAATGGTGGAACAAACTCCCTAACGACGCCAGGAAGCGGAGTCAATCACCACCTTCCGGAGACACCTGAAACCCCACCTCTTTAAGGAATACTTAGGATAGGATAAAGTAATCCTTCTCACCCCCCCTTAAAATATTTAGATGCACTATTGTAAAGTGGCTGTTCCACTGGATGTCATAAGGTGAATGCACCAATTTGTAAGTCGCTCTGGATAAGAGCATCTGCTAAATGACTTAAATGTAAATGTAAAATAAAAGTCTCCAACTTCAGCGATTTTTGCAATTTGTTTCAGTCACAGGCAGCAGAGAACTGGAAAGAAAGCCAAATGAGGTGTTGGCTTTAGGGATGATCAATGAGATACACCTGCTGGAGCGCGTGCTACGGGTGGGTGTTGCCATCGTGACCAGTGAACTGAGATAAGACGGAGCTTTACCTAGCATGGACTTGTAGATGACCTGGAGCCAGTGGGTCTGACGACGAATATGTAGCGAGGGCCAGCCGACTAGAGCATACAGGTTGCAGTGGTGGGTGGTATAAGGTGCATTAGTAACAAAACGGATGTCACTGTGATAAACTGCATCAGGTTGGGGAATAGAGTATTGGAAGCTATCCAGGTTTTGCAGCTCTTTCAGGACATCTGCTATCTTGATTTGGGTAAAGGAGAAGCTGGAGAGGCTTGGGCGAGTAGCTGCGGGGGGGCTGTTTGTTGGCTGAGGTTGGAGTAGCCCGGAGGAAGGCATGGCCAGCCGTTGAGAAATGCTTGTTGAAGTTTTTGATAATCATGGATTTATCGGTGGTGACCGTGTTACCTAGCCTCAGCAGTGGGCAGCTGGGAGGAGGTGCTCTTGTTCTCCATGAACTTTACAGTGTCCCAGAACTTTTTGGAGTTAGAGCTACAGGATGTAAATTTCTGCCTTAAGAAGTTGGCCTTGGCTTTCCTGACTGACTGCGTGTATTGGTTCCTGACTTCCCTGAACAGTTGCATATTGCGGGGACTATTCGATGCTATTGCAGTCTGCCACAGGATGTTTTTGTGCTGTTCGAGGGCAGTCAGGTCTGGAGTGAACCAAGGGCTATATATGTTCTTAGTTCTGCATTTTTTGAATGGAGCATGCTTATTTAAAATGGTGAGGAAGTTACTTTTAAAGAATGACCAGGCATCCTCAACTGACGGGATGAGGTCAATATCCTTCCAGGATACCTGGGCCAGGTCGATTAGAAAGGCCTGCTCGCAGAAGTGTTTTAGGGAGCGTTTGACAGTGATGAGGGGTGGTCGTTTGACTGCGGATCCGTCTATGAGGGTGCCCTTGTTGACAGATTTAGGTTTGTACCTGGTGGGTTCCTTGATGATTTGTGTGAGATTGAGGGCATCTAGCTTAGATTGTAGGACTGCCGGGGTGTGAAGCATATCCCAGTTTAGGTCACCTAACAGAACAAACTCAGAAGCTAGATGGGGGGCAATCAATTCACAAATGGTGTCCAGGGCACAGCTGGGAGCTGAGGGGGGTCGGTAGCAGGCGGCAACAGTGAGAGACTTATTTCTGGAGAGTAATTTTTAAAATGAGTAGTTCGAACTGTTTGGGTATGGATCTGGAAAGTATGACATTACTTTGCAGGCTATCTCTGCAGTAGACTGCAACTCCTCCCCCTTTGGCAGTACTATCTTGATGGAAAATCTCAGAGTTTTTGGTGGCCTTCCTAAGCCAGGATTCAGGCAGGGCAAGGACATCAAGGTTAGCAGAGTGTGCTAAAGCAGTGAGTAAAACAAACTTAGGGAGGAGGCTTCTGATGTTGACATGCATGAAACCAAGGCTTTTTCGATCACAGAAGTCAACGAATGAGGGTGCCTGGGGACATGCAGGGCCTGGGTTTACCTCCACATCACCCGCGGAACAGAGGAGGAGTAGTATGAGGGTGCGGCTGAAGGCTATCAAAACTGGTCGCCTAGAGCATTGGGGACAAAGAATAAAAGGAGCAGATTTCTGGGCATGGTAGAATATATTCAGGGCCTAATGCGCAGACAGGGGTATGGTGGGGTGCGAGTACAGCGGAGGTAAGCCCAGGCACTGGGTGATGATAAGAGAGGTTGTATCTCTGGACATGCTGGTTGTAATGGGTGAGGTCACTGCATGTGTGAGAGGTGGGACAAAGGAGGTATCAGAGGTATGAGTGGAAGAGTGGAACTAGGGGCTCCATTGTAAACTAAAACAATGATAACTAACCTGAACAACAGTATACAAGGCATATTGACATTTGAGAGAGACATACAGCGAGGCATACAGTAATCACAGGTGTTGATTGGGAGAGCTAGCTAAAACAGCAGGTGAGACAACAACAGCTAATCAGCTAGCACAACAATAGCAGGTAAAATGGCTTTGACTAGGCAGAGAGGGTCGGATTAACTACACACAGAGCCTGAGTGCGGCTGGGGCCGACAGATAAAAACATAAACAAACAGAATGGAGTACCGTGTTTAATGGACAGTCCAGCAGGCATCAGCTATGTAGCCAAGTGATCACAGTGTCCAGCAGGCATCAGCTATGTAGCCAAGTTTACAACAAGGACCCGGTGGAGTATTGGGCTCTAGCCGTGTATGAGTGTGGTTCGGGTGAACAGCTGAGTAGGCTGGGAAGTGGGCCTCAGGGATAGCTTCGGTACTGCGTGCAAGCTAGCTGTGAAGATCAGAAGTAGTGGTCCAGGGATTACGGCAGGAATCCGGCGTTGTTGTGGAGAGACAGTTATCCAGGCTAAAAAAACTGTCTGGCTGTGCAGAAGGTAAAGCCGCTAGCATTGGCTAACAATGACTAAATAGCTTGTAGATAGTTAGCTGGTTAGATTCTGGAGGTTCTTGAATGTGTTCGAAAAATAAAAAATAATAGCGATTCCGTATCACATTTGGTGAGGCAGGTTACCAGAAGGTATACTCAAATTAAAAATCGAAAAGTGATAGTACCACTAAGCACAAACCAGAATGGATGGTATATCGCTGCCTTGAATTCTAAATAAATCACAAAAGTGTCACCAGCAAAGCACCCCCCACACCATCACACCTCCTCCTCCATGCTTCATGGTGGTGCAGATCATCCAATCACCTACTCTGCGTCACATGAAGACACAGCAGTTGGAAACAAAAATCTCAAATTTGGACTCATCAGACCAAAGGACAGATTTCAATCGGTCTAATGTCAATTTCTCGTGTTTCTTAGCCCAAGCAAGTCTCTTCTTATTGATGTCCATTAGTAGTGGTTTCTATGCAGGAATTCGACTATGAAGGTCTGATTCACACAGTCTCCTCTGAACAGTTGATGTTCAGATATGTACGTTACTTGAACTCCGTGAAGCATTTATTTGGGCTACAATTTCAATGAACTTACAATGAACTTTTAACACGGCACACCTGTTAATTGAAATGCATTCCAGGTGAATAACTCATGAAGCTGGTTGAGAGAATGACCAGAGTTTGCAAAGCTGTCATCAAGGCAAAGGGTCGCTACTTTGAAGAACCTCATATAAAATAAATTTGGATTTGTTGAACACTTTTTTGGTTACTACATGATTCCATATGTGTTATTTAATTGTTTTGATGTCTTCACTATTATTCAACAATGTAAAAATAAAGAAACATACATGGTGTGTATACACAGTCCGGACAGTATATGAATAGAAAATGTGTGTACAGCAGTTGTTATGTAGGATGAGCCATGACTTGAATACAGTATACTGTACACACTGAGTGTACAAAACACTAGGAACACCTTCCTAATATTGCGTTGTACCCCCATTTGCCCTCACAACAGTCTACATTTGTTGAGACGTGGACTCTATAAGGCAGGGGTGTCAAAGTCAAATGGACGGAGGGCCAAATAAAAAATTTAGCTACAAGCCGAGGGCCGGACTGTTCGAATGTTCATTGAAAATTTTTTAAATGACGCATATAGTCTAGTGAACCTAATTGAACCTACTGAAAACCTAACAAATATATTCCAATATGATCAGATAAATAAAGCAATATTTTCTTATGGCTCTGTCAGTAATCTTTAATTTTCAACAGACACAAAAGACAAATTTCCTTTATATAAAAATCCCCATAACATGAACATTAAATGAAAGAAACCGGTATTCAAGGCACCATCAGTAGCCTATATTTTCTATTTTAGCAAAAGTGGGCTAAATTTACTTCAAAGAAAAAAACAATAATAGCAATTTTCTATCATCCACTCAACTGAAATATTTTTAAAATATAATTGGATTGAAATACAATAAAATAAAGTGCAAAAATCTATTAATCAAAAACAACACTTTGTTTAAGGAGAAGTAACATGCAGTGAAAACAAATATTAAACTTTAACTTTTAAACTTGAACTGAGTAAAAACTCTAAATATGTGATTGCACAGTAATGTTCACTTGTTTGAGGTTGAGGGTGATACTTGGTGGTGTCCCATCTTTTCCACAAGTTCATCAATGTTCGGGGTAAGGCTCTGAGCTGAGGAAATCCTCAGAATTGAGTGGAGGTGTTCAGCAGTAAGTCGACTTCTGTGTGATGTTTTGTTCAAGTTCATCAAAGAAAACAGTTGTTCACACAGGTATGTGCTGCCAAACATAGACAACGTTTGAGCAGCCTGGATGCGCAGCTGGGGCATTGTGTCGGGGAGGAAACGGGCGAACTCCGCAGCACCCACTGCCGCATATTTTGCCCTCAGTGCATCATTGCATTGGAGGTCAATCAACTCCATTTGGAGGTTTGGTGGTGAGCTTTCCACGTCAACAGCAAATGGGTTACCGAGCAGTTCCAACCTGCTTTTTTGTGCTTCAAAGTCAGCAAATCAGCGTCGAAAGTCAGCGGCAAGCATACCTATTTTATCAGCCAACTGTGCGCTCGGGAACGCACTGGTAGAGAGCTTCTCTTTCATGGTCTGGCAGCTGGGAAAGTGGCTCAAATTTTCTTTCCGCATCTGCGTCTCCCACAGAGTCAGTTTGGTTTTAAATGCCTTCACTGTACTGTACATATCAGAGATGACACGATCCCGACCCTGCAGCTGCAAGTTCATTGCATTCAGATGACTCGTAATGTCACACAGAAAAGCCATTTCACACAGAAACATTTCGTCTCGGAGTTGTGTTGTGTCTTTCCCTTTGCTGTCCAAGAACAGACAAATCTCCTCACGAAGCTCGAAACATCTTTGAAGCACCTTTCCCTGGCTTAGCCATCGCACCTCTGTGTGATAAGGCAAATCACCATGCTCCGTTTCTAACTCCGTCAGAAATGCCTTGAACTGGCGGTGATTCAAACCTTTGGCTCTGATAAAGTTAACTGTGCGCGTGATGATGCTCATTACATGCTCCATTTTCAAGGCTTTACCGCACAACGCTTCCTGGTGTATGATACAATGATAAGCTGTCAGCTCACCTGTCGCGTTTTCCTCTTGCATCTTTTCCCGTATCTTCGCCACCAGTCCGCTCCTGTGTCCACACATCGCAGGTGCTCCGTCGGTTGTCAAACCCACGAGTTTTTCCCAAGGCAGCTCCATCTCATTTACACATCTTGACACCTCTTCATACAAATCATGCCCCGTAGTTGTGCCATGCATAGGACGTAAAGCCAAAAACTCCTCTGTCACGCTTAGGCTGGAGTCCACTCCGCGGATGAAAATTGACAACTGGGCAATGTCAGAAATGTCGGTGCTCTCATCCACAGCCAAGGAATATGCAATGAAATCTTTTCCCTTTTTCACAAGCTGCTCTTTTAGATTGATGGACAACTGGTCTACTCTCTCGGCAATGGTGTTTCTGCTCAGACTCACATTTAAAAAGAGTTGCCTTTTTTCTGGGCAAACTTCGTCACAAACTTTAATCATGCAGTTTTTGATGAAATCCCCTCCGTAAATGGCCGGGCTGATTTAGCGATCTCTTCTGCCAAAATAAAACTGGCCTTGACAGCAGCCTGGCCTTGTGATTTGGCTTTTTTGAACAGAGCCTGTCGAGATTTGAGGCCTCGTTTTAATTCCTCTGCCTTTTGTAGCCTTTGTTCCATGTCCATATTCTTGTTTTTGTCCGCGTGTTTCGTTTCATAATGTCGTCTCAGATTATACTCTTTCAGTACCGCCACACTTTCTCCACACAGAAGACACACAGGTTTTCCAGCTACCTCCGTGAACAAATACTCCGACTCCCACCTTGTTTGAAACCCCCCGGTTCTCAGTGTCCACCTTCCGTTTTGCCATTTTTGATGGGTATCTGAAAGTTAATTTTATTGTGATGCTGACAACTGCTGTGCCAATAAATATTGAAATGAAGCAGCCTACTGCTCGGTGCGTCACCGTTGCATTGTGGGAAATGTAGTATTGGTGCGTGTAAAAGATCTGCGGGCTGCCGGCTTGCTGCGGTCTGCGGGCCGGTTCTAATAACAAATCAAGATCATCCCAGGGGCCGTAAAAAAACCTTCTCGCGGGCCGGATGTGGCCCGCGGGCCTTGACTCTGACATATGTGCTATAAGGTATCAAAAGCATTCCACAGGGATGATGGCCCATGTTGACTCCAAAACTTCCCAAAGTTGTGTCAAATTGGCTGGATGTCCTTTTGGGGCTGTCATGGGCTAGCTACCCATGTTGGCAGTCTCCGACACTGTTTCAGTATGTTGGAGCCACCTGCTAAGTGCTCCTGAAAGTCAACAAAGGAACATACCCCGAGAGCCTGCGAGAGCTGGGGCGCAAGATGGCAACGACTGATCACACGGTTACGGACCCAGGAACGGAAACGACTACGAGTAGGAACACAGCACATGAGACAACCATAACAGCAGTAGGACACACACTTCAGGTGTGCAGCTGTGGTTGGGAGAGAGTAACATCGGCAAGGGGGTTAAGGATCCATCAAGGGAGGAAAAGGTGCTTGGGACAGTAGAGACAGGGACCTCGCATTGACCAGTACTTCTTACGAAGCAGCCAGTCAAATCAGTCGAATGAAGCACAGCAACGGGACGCAAACCAAAGTTTGCAGAGCATCAGCACCCCTGTAACCGAGGAGGACACAAGCACAGAAATGTCGGTGGGTGAACTCACCCAACCACAGAGACCTCTAAAAGAGGAACAGATCAAAGGGCACAGACCGAGTGTGAAGTGGCCCAAAGCTGTTGAAAAGAGAGAGTGGGAAACAATCAACAACGACCTGACAAAAATCTTGGAACAACAGGTAGGAACAGCAGAGAAAAAGCTTGAAAGGATGGGAGACATTATCTACCACTAAGGAGAAGAGCGCTTTGGAGTAAACGAAAGGAGAAGTGGCAAGACACCACCCGCGCCAGCCAAATCTAGGAGGCAGCAGGAGATCGAGATACTTGTCACAGAGAGAAGGCAGCTGAGGAAGCAGTGGAAGAAGGCCTCTGATGCAGAGAGAGAAGGTCTCATGCTACTCCAAGCAGACATTAAATGTCGGCTGGCAACCTTGCGAAGAGCGGAAAACTTAAGGAAACTTCGTAGGAAGAAGGAACGAAGAGCAAGAGCGGCCTCGGCTCCTGGGCCTAATGGAGTACCATACAAGCTATACAAGAACGCCCCGGATGTTCTACGCTTTCTTTGGAGGCTCATGAGGATAGTGTAGCAGAAGGAAATAATACCAAAGGCATGGCGAAGGGCTGATGGTGTGCTAATCCCGAAAGAGAAGGATGCGACAGACATCAGTCAATTCCGACCAATCTCCCTCCTCAATATCGAAGGGAAGTTCTTTTTCAGTATAATATCACAGAGGCTGTCCACTTATCTGGAAAGGAACAAGTACATTGATACATCTGTACAGAAAGCAGGCATTCCTGTTTTCTCTGGTTGCCTGGAACATACTAGTATGATTTGGCACCAGATCCAAACAGCTAAGAAAGACAAGAGAGACCTCTATGTCATCTTCCTCGACCTGGCCAATGCCTTTGGCTCAGTTCCCCATGAACTCCTCTGGGAATCCTTCAACATTTTCCACGTACCAGAACCCATCACTACACTGGTAAAGGCCTATTTCCAAGACCTGCAATTGTGTTTCACAACACCTGACTTCACAACAACATGGCAGCGCTTGGAAGTAGGCATAATGGCAGGCTGTACAATTTCTCCTCTGGCCTTCACTATGGCCATGGAAGTCATCATCAGGGCATCGAGATGGGTGGTCGGCGGTGAGAGAACTAAGGAAGGGCTCCGTCTCCCACCTATCCGAGCATACATGGATGACATGACTACACTGACCACCACAGCAGCATGCACCAGGCGGCTACTTGCAAAACTGCAGGATAACATCAAGTGGGCCCAGATGAAAATCAAGCCAAGCAAATCTCGAAGCATCTCCATAGTGAAGGGACAGCTTAAAGATGTGAGGTTCTGCATTGGAGATGACCCGATACCAACGGTGTCTGAGCAACCCATCAAGAGCCTGGGTAGATGGTACAACAAAAGCCTCCGGGATAAAGATCAAGTTCAGCAAGTAAGGCAGGACATCGCCGACGGTCTTGAGAACATCAACAAGACCCTACTGCCTGGGAGGCTCAAGCTTTGGTGCCTACAGTTTGGACTTCTCCCCCGGGTAATGTGGCCACTCACCATCTATGAGGTCCCAATAACAACAGTGGAGAAGATGGAGCGAACCATTACCTCATACGTGAAGAAAGGGCTGGGTGTCCCACGATGCCTGAGTAACATCGGCCTCTATGGCAAAGGGGTCCTTGAACTAACTCTTACAAGTCTAACGGAGGAGTACAAGTGCTCTAAAGTAAGACTTCAGATGACATTGAAGGACTCCAAAGACCAGACCATTAGCAAGGCTGCACCTCCCCTACAAACTGGACGGAAATGGACATCATCCAAGGCTGTGCAGCAAGCAACATCAGCCCTGAGACACCAAGACATTGTGGGGAATATCCAGCATGGAAGAGGAGGCTTTGGCCTGGCAGCAAGCAAACCAACGTTCCATAAGGCAACAACATCAGAAGCTGGTGGTCGAGGAGGTGCACAGACAGGAGGAGACTGTAAGAAGTGCAAAGGCTGTCTCTCTTGCTAAACAAGGGCAATGGACGCAGTGGGAAGGCCTGGAGAGGAGAAAGACCAACTGGAGTGAGCTTTGGCAAATGGAGGCAAGCAACATCAGCTTCATCATAAGAGCTGTTTATGATGTGCTTCCATCACCAAAAAATCTACATCAATGGTATGGCGAGGACTCAACCTGCCCCCTCTGCCCAGCTCCAGCGACTCTCAGACATATAATGACAGGTTGCAAGTCCAGCCTCTCACAAGGCTGCTACACCTGGAGGCACAATCAGGTCCTCAAGAGCCAATTCATTACCTCCAAAAACAAGCAATCCCGTCAAAACAACAACATTCATCCGGGAGGGACAGAAAAGGTCCAAGTATCCTCCTACAAAGCCAGAAACTGGAAACCTAGCCATGGCCCGGGACTGAAAGATGCTTGTCGATATTGGCCAGCATCTAATTTTTCCATCTGAGATTGCTTCTACCAACCTTAGGCCAGACATGGTACTCTGGTCCCCTTCACGAAAGGCTGTGTACATCATAGATCTCACAGTCCCGTGGGAAAACTCTGTTGAAGAGGCCTACGAACGTAAGAAACTGCGTTACACAGAGTTGGCAGCAGACACAACTCAGCGTGGCTGGAATGCAACAGTCTGGCCAGTTGAAGTGGGATGCAGAGGATTCGTGGCTTCTTCCATCATCAGGTTGCTGAAAGGACTTGGAATCCATGGACAGGCTCTGCGGCAGACCGTCAGTGCAGTTTCTCAAGCAGCTGAAAGAGGCAGCCAGTGGATCTGGATCAAACGGAAGGACCCTTGCTGGGCTATAACTTCATGGCCCCCCATCCCCACCTGAGAACCCAATTCAGAACCCTCCAACTTGAGGAGGGCATGAGGTGTGCGGTCAGCCGTAGGGCTGGCTCAGGGAAGAGGACGCCCCTGCCTTGCATAGTCCCATGGGACATCTTAATTGGGCATGGGACACAAGCTAAGGCTTGATCACCCTTTAGCTGGCCACCTTTGATGAGGGTGTTTAGTGATTAAAGGCCGAAACACCCACTGATTCGAAGGCAGACTACTGAGGATGTGTCCCAAAATTGACATCTTAACCCAGTCTAAGAAATAAACCTCCCATGCCACTCTGTCAACATCACGGCAAATCTTATGTGAGTGCATTCCATCTTTCGACACAATGGACAGTTTTTAACATCTCGTCCCGTGTTTTATGATTCTTTGGTGGTGGACCATTCTTTATGCACACGGGAAACTGTTGAGCGTGAAAAACCCAGCAGCATTACAGTTTTTGACACACTCAGACCGGTGCGCCTGGTACCTACTACCATACCCCGTGCAAAGGCACTTAAATCTTTTGTCTTGCCCACTCAGCCTCTGAATCACACACATACACACTTGATGTCTCACTTGTCTCAAGGCTTAAAAATCCTTCTTTAACCTGTCTCCTCCTTTCATCTACACTGATTGAAGTTGATTTAACAAGTGACATGAATAATGGATCATAGCTTTCACCTTTATTCAGCTGGTCAGTCTATTTCATGGAAAGAGCAGGTGTTCCTAATGTTCCGTACATATAAAGTGTACATATAAAGTGGGTAAAACAGTATGTCAACATTATTAAAGTGACCTGTCTTCAATGACTATGTACATAGCGCAGCAGTCTCTAAGCTACAGGGTGTAGCTGGCTAGTGACATTGTCTTTTGTTCTGGGCAGGGTACCAGGAGGAGGCCAGCTAGTGATGGATGTTTAACAGTCTGATGGCCTGAAAATAGAAGTTGTTTATCAGTCTTTCGGTCCCAGCTTTCATGCACCTGTACTGTCTCCGCCTTCTAGATGGTAGTGGGGTGTACAGGCTGTTGCTCGGGTGGCTGAGGTCCTTGTTGATCATCTTGGCCTTCCTGTGACAACCTCTGTCTCAATGAATGTTTTTAAAAGTGATACAATTGGAAGAATAAAACCCCACACATACACCTATTGGGAAATCAAAAATTCCCAATAGTTCAGGTCACACGAATAACGAATTGAACTTTGGGTCTGAGTTTAGTGTCTGGGATTGCTGAGGATTAGGGTTGCAAATTCCGGGAACTTTCAATAAATTCCCTGGTTTTCCCAACATCCCGATTGGAAGATTCACGGAACAACCAAGATTTCTGGAAAACCACAGGATCAGGGCTGTAACCATACTGGCATGTTTAGCATGAAATCTTGAATCTAAACTCTTTCAGGTTAGGGACTGCACCACTGAGGTATAAAAGAACTGGAGTCTGTGTCCAAGATGTCCGACCGTTGTTTTCAACATAATCTACTCACGTTTTTGTTTGCCGATTCATGGACGAACCATCTATAGGCGAAATACATCCAGTTTACACGGCCCAACTTCACATGCGCACTAGCACTCGGTGCACATCGGGAACAGCGTGAATGGATGAATACAAAATGTTAATATCTTTGGCTGTGAATGATAAAATAAAATTGCCTCATTGACAATTATTTGAATAATACAATGGATAGTTGGTTCACAAAGGTTCTGACTAAAGTGTCTTATTAGGAATTTTCAGATCTAACTTCTCTATGTGGCAGTCTATGGAAATTGTCTTTCTGTGCCGGGCGTCAGTTAAACTGCAGCAGCAAAGCAAGACTGTTGGAGCAGTTGAAACCATGCTCCTAGACTGGAACCCTTGCCCCTTGGATGGCACATGCAGCACACAACACACACACACACACACAATAATTGGAGAAGAGTCGAGACAATTAAGATGTTCTTTAGGGAAATTACAATCAGCATGTTCAAGAGAGGGTGACATGATAAAACAAACACTATTGAGATGTTACATCTGAAGTACTAGAGTTTTTGAATATCCGAAGAAAATGCCCAGGTTTAGCTCATTAAGACATGCTCTGCATTTCATAGCTAATTGGCCATCTGGTCACCATAACAAGAATGATTCTTCTCTGCAAGATTATTTAGATAATTTGCTGGGTTGACCATTGATATTATATGGGAATGCCTTATATTCTGTCTCTGTGGTATGGTAACTCTGAGAGACTCCAGTTCAGAAAGATGTGTTGTTGTAGTGACTGTATATCAGGATGACATCAGATGAGTTCACAGTTCCCCAAACCTATAGTAGCCGATGTACCTGTATTTAACCAGCCTGAGGCATTTAATCATCAGGAGTACAATACCTTTACAGCTTGCAGCTATTGATTCTATGCTGTTTTTACCTTGGGAGAAATACTGATTCTAATGGTCCACAATAAATCATTCCATAAATGAATCTCTGGATTCAGTAGCCTTTTTCTCTGCACTTTAAATGTTACTCAAAAGTTAGACAACAAAGAGTAACACCTTCCCATCACTATAGGAGGGAAAGGGTAAAGATTCCTGCACAGATAAACACAAAATAAAGCTTTAATCTATCTTTATTGGTGGGCAGTGCTGTTGTGAGGGCCCCCGATGCTGAGGCAAACAGAACACTCCCCTTCTGTGTGCAAATGGCACCTGCTGGAATAACAAACAACCATTGCCCTTCAGGGAGAGCCAATCAAACCTGACACATCCTCCAGTTCTGTGCTCTGAGTGGCCACCTCTAGTGATTTCTAACAGTGCTCTCATCCAGAGACGTGCAGACTTCATGTCTGGCTTGGCAAAGAGCCCATTATGAGCGGTCTCCCACAGTTACTGCACTTCCAATCTAGCTGTGCCTCCTCTCCAGGAATATAGGCCTCCCACACCAGGTGCCCAAAACTCACTATGTGCAACACAAACCTAATTGGCAGGTTTTTCGTTCTGTTGATAATTTAACCTCTAAAAGTCTAAGCCATTGGGG